>NC_138743.1:3234655-3294655 GCF_965113295.1 Leuciscus leuciscus
TGTAACAAAGGTGCTTGGATGGTATACTATTTCCAGTGGAGAACGATTCTCTGGAGTCTGAATATTAATAATTATCGAAAAAAGTTCTGCAACGAGACGCCAGAACGTTTAAATGACTAAAATAGCTCTAACTATTTAATGGAATGAGATATTTTCACCAAAATTGGTACACATATGTAAGAGCTCAATCTGAGGTCACAGTACAAAAAAAGCTGGATTTTGCCACTTGGTGGCGCTATAACATGAAAAAAACATGAAAACGGCTATAACTACATAACCATTAGTACGATTGACTTGAAAATTGGAACGCAGTGTCTTTGTCCAAGGTGTCTGTCTATGAGGACATTTGCATATCTTGAAAAACATGGCCGCCATCGGCCAATGAAGTTTGAGCACCTATTAGACAAGATTAATGGAGGCCGATCAGACTGAATCTCGCCCTGTTTGACTCGTGGCCCTAATGGTCTGTGAAAAATTTGCTATACCATGTATATTACTAGGGCAAATATGACCCCCAATCCTCTGTAGATTGTTTAAATTGCTTATATTAGATTAGACAAAGGACTTGTGGGATACCTGGAATATGTGGGTCTTCCAGGCCGGTCGGCACCTTCCATTGGTCCACCTGTAACTTCAGCGCGTTTACTTCATCAATGTCTCCAGGCACCCTGAGACACACAAAAACACACGTTACACTTCAGCAAAACATCAGCATCGTGGACATGGTGACAGAAGACAATGAACATATACCTTTCTGTAATGAAGCCAGGTTATTATAACATAAAAACTTATTTCATATATACTGTTGGGGTTTATTGTGCCAATGAGTTTTAATCTGAACAGCAGTGAGGGCTCCACGCTTAGTATTTAATAATTATATTATCAATGTTTCATTTAAGGCTTCAAGTATAGTTATCCAATACATATTTTGAGTTATTTGAGTAAGTTACATATTATTTATACTGTACTTTTTATAATGAACAAACAATGACTAATACTTCCACAGCATTTAATTTAATATTAGTCCATGTTAATTTAAATATTTAGTAAATTTTTTAAATCAAAAGATTGCTAACAATAATTAATGCACTGTGAACATGAACAAACAATGAACAATTTAACTTTTTTTTTTTTTTTTACTAACTATTACTAAGATCAATAAATGCTTTAAAAAAAAATTTAAATGTAAAGTATTACCAAAGAAAGAAGAAAAAAGAAGAAAAACAATGAGACAATAAAATGCACAAATGAATAAATAATAAGAATAAAACTAAAAAATAAATATGAAGGGAAGAGAATGATATCTATGGGCAAAAACTGAAAAAAAGATAATTAGAAACTTTACAGTTTTAATAACACATTATCAATGAAGAATTAATGTAAAAGTTTAGGTTACACTTTATTTTAAGGTGACGTAGTTACATTGTACTTACTCAAATAAGTACTGAATAATATGAATTAACTACATGTACTTACTATAGAGTTACGATTAGGGTTAGTTACTTGTAATTATGCATAATTTACATTTCTTACTATAGTAAGTATGTAGTAATGTGTAAGTACGTCACCTTAAAATAAAGTGTTACCAAAGTTTAAAACAAAAAATACAAGAATCACATTCCGGAAGTAAAAACTCTCCATCGGGAAATAGATTTTGAAGGATAATTTATAAACCTTTAAAAAGACTGAGCTCCAAGGTTTATAATCGAGGGTATCTGCTTCTGCTGAAGCCGTCAGCCATTAGTTTTAAAGTAATCATGTTTAACAGTGAAATTCGTGGTGAAAAACTACACTACCCATAATGCTGTACAGAAAAATTCCACCAATTAGAGTCAAAACAAGCAAAATGAAGCACCGCAAATTATGTAATTGAGTCTATGCTCTCAAAATATTCAAATATATAAGCATATTTTGTAATAACCCACCGTTTTCACCATCCATAAAATTTCACCATCGGTTTGCTGTTCTCAATGCTTCATGGGATTGTAGTTCTTTCCCTCACTAAAGCCTTTAAGTTCACAGTCTTGTACCTTTGTAATTTTGTTCAATTTTCACATGCATTTTTGCTTCAAATCAAAGTTCGTAGTGTTGTGATTTTCCTCATAGTTGGTCGGCTTGGTTCATGGCTTATAACACTTTAAAGAAGACTTGTGGGAGAAATGAATGGAAAAAACACTTCCGGAACAACTATGAGATGAGGGTTTCATTGATGCCAAAGCTTACGCTGCGTCCGAAATCAGTAGGTACTACATTTGAATATGAACTTACTTTGACCGGTAAAAAAGTATGTTCTATATAGTATGAATATGGGGTAGTATGAATGAAATTTGCGCGTACTACATCTGCCATGTTGTTACTGTCATGTGACCTACCAGCGATAGTTGCGTCGCTTCACTGTCGTTCATAAATCCTCTCCCGTGGCCTCATGGGATAGCAAAGTGTCCATCGTATGCACGTTTCGCCTACTGTTTTTCTAATACTATGAATTCCGACATGCTGTGTTCTCATACTATATAGTAGTGAAGTATTCGATTTTGGATGCCACGTTTGTCCAGTAAACATGCCCACACTGAATAATCCAGGTCTAATTATAACTCAAAGACTCGTTTATTAATTATAACCACCACACAGTTTTACATTATCTACTGTGTGGGTTAATGGCGTACATGTGGTGATGTCAGCAGGTTAATGTGGGTTAATTAGGGCTGAAAAGTTACAATACATATTTTGCAGGCACTGTGAACACTGGTGATTTTAATGCACTTTAATGCATTAAGTAATTAAATTTCCCAGAGTGTCATTAGATTAATTTCACGTGTATAAGAGCGTTAAGACTGAGATGTTTAATGGCGTCTCTGAACTTTAGTAGCAGAAATGCAGTTCAAAAATGTGAATCAGCTCAAATTGTCTGTTTCAATTCAATTCAATTCAATTAAACTTTATTCCGGACTCGTGGTGCAATATAGATACAAGACACACACACACACCAAATAAAAAGAAACTAAATCAAACAATTAAATAGGCTTTTTAAAAAGACATCTGCACGAGTGCCTCCACAGCTCGGACTGGTAGCGGACTGCACTAAATCTAATATTTGTTAGTGACATAATTATATCATTCTCAGATTTATTTAACCTACAGATAAAGCTAAACTTTAACTTTGGCTAAGTGTTAATTCGAGCTGTGACAAACATTTCACTCGCACTAGTCCATCTTGGTGGCTTTGAAAGCACACGACAAGCATCATCGTAGGCCGCCTCACAGTGTTGCCAACTATTTTCAAAGGAAAGCTAATGCCTTCCCAGAAAGTCGCTAAATGTCGCAAGATGAAGTCATACTCCAATTAGCATATTCATGACGTCATCACGTCGTACTTGCGTTCGGCCTGCCTAATGTGTTTTCTCTCCAAATTCATGCTCACATACTCAATTTTAATATTTATAGCCAAATTTCCAATAAAGATGTTCTCATTTCCTAAATACTTTTTTTGTCAGACAATAGAACGAGTATGATATAGTGAATGACTACATTTTTTATATGTGTAAAATGATCTGAATTGAGAGTTCGGGAACTGGATGAACTAAAGCTCTGTGATAGTGAGTTTAACAAGTGATGAGCACAAGAAAAGATTGGAAATTAAAATAGCCAAACAAAATTCTTTAATTATAAAACGAAAGAGAAGCAGATAAGTGTTAAGTCAGCTTCTGTGTGCAGAACGTTCAGCCATTCACTGGATAGGGAGAAATCAAGACCTCGCGCTCGCAGGACAGTGCTGGCAACATTAGGAGGTCACTGAAATTTGTCCAAAAAGTCGCTAGATTTGTCGCTAGGCGCTTTTTTGACGCCAAAGAGTCTGAAAAGTCGCTAAAAAGAATTTTATGAAAAAAAATTTTTTTTGTGGAAACTGATACATTTTATTTTTCAGGATTCTCTAATGAATAGAAAGTTCAAAAGAACATCATTCATTTGAAATAGAATCTTTTGTAACATTATAAATGTCTTTAATGTCACTTTTGATCAAATTAATGCATCTTTGCTGAATAAAAACATTACTTAATTTTTTTTTTTTTTAATCTAAATTTGTGAACGGTAGAATATGTAAATCAATATTGCAGAATACAAATAATAATAGTGCATATAAATGAAAATGATGAAATGTAATTGTTCCTGTCAGTGTTAGTAAATGTTAAAATTAACATTAACACAGATTAATAAATGCTGTATAAGTGCAGTTCATTATTAGTTCATGCTAACTAAAGTAGTTAACTAACGAATTTTATTGTAAAGTGTTACCCACATTATCAAAAAGCTAAAAGTAATGATGAATATTTTAATTAAAATAAGTAATAATATATTTTTTCCTGTGCATGGAAAACATTCCTTGATACTTTTTTTAACTAGTTCTTTATTATTTTTTACTTTTCGGATGAAACCATCCCGTCAAATGACTTTTTGGTTCAAGATGAAGCTTCTTGCACATTATCAAAAAGCTAAAAATAATGATGATGAATATTTTAATTACTCAGTCACAGCATGGAATCAATTAAATATAGCAATTAAATCTTTAATAGAAGCGTATGTGACCTGAAGATGCCCTCGGTCTGGTCTCCGTTCAAGCCGAGCACTTCTTCTGAGAGCCGCGTCTGAACCCACGGAAGCTCTCGGTCAGGGTATCGGTCCTTCTGCATCAGCATCACCTCCTCCAGAGACGAGCCGAACATCGAGAGCCGGAAGATGGCGTTACGGGCGTGAGCGATCTCCTCTATTGAGGGCTTGTTCAAACCCTACGGACAGACACAAGATAATGCTAAATTAGGGCTGGGCAAAGATCGTTTTTTGGTCCCACTTTATATATATTCCCAAAAATGAAAGTTCTGTCAGTAATTACTCTCCCTCATGTTGTTCAACCCCGTAAGACTTTCGTTCATCTTCCCAACACAAATTAAGATATTTTTGATGAGATCTGAGAGCTGTCTCACTCCTCCATAGGCTTCTATGTAACTGAAACTGGCCGGCCCAGAAAGTTAGTAAAGACAATGTTTATAATAGTCCGAGTGACTACAGTGGCTCAACCTTAAGTTTATCAAGCGACGAGAATACTTTTTGTGCGCAAAAATAACGACTTTATTCAACTCTTCATTTTCTTCTGTGTTTCTCTGAGTGAGTTCATGTAGTGTAACAGCGCAACGCTTCTGAGTTATACGTCAGAACGGAGGCTCACTATTGGCCGACGCTGGTCATGTGTGTGATGCTGGCCAATAGTGAGCCAATACTTCGTACTTATTTTTCGATGTAAGTACATAATACTTAAAGCCACTTAATATAAAGTGGGACCCGATTTTTTAAAACATGGTCGATTCAAAATTCTCAAAGGCCACGAATCAATTTTATTTGATATATTTATTTATCTATCACCCAAAAGCCAGTATTAGTTTTCCTCCACTGTTCATAGGCGTAGCCTTCCACGTTACAGCTAATGCTGTCAGATTTTATGTTCGTTTTATCTTAAACATAAAATAACCTGATCCTGATCCAAGAAAAAAAGTGCATGTGGCTCTGTACCAAAATCTAGTGAGTTCATCACAATGCATCATGGGATTGCATGGGACAGGGTTCCGACAGATGTTCCAATTCAAAACTCCATTCTTTCCCAGACTCAAATTTCCAGACCATATTTAATATGTATTAATATGAAAGGTACTATGTTGCCAAATAACTAGCAGAATATTGCACCAAACCCAGACAAGTTCAGAGTGCAGCATTTTAATAAATTCATATTATACGTTTTAAAATAATATTGATAAAATGATCAAATAATATTGATCACATTCACATTTTCACTAACTGCACAATTAAATTAATATATAATATTATTGTCACTGATTACATTTATTTAGATTTTTTTAATAATATATTATATTACAATATTATCAGTTAATATAAACTAATACAATAAAATAATACTGATTACGGTATATTTAAAAATTTTCACTGACTGCATACATTTTGAATATTTAAAATTCATTAAATTCATTCATTACAAGTGTATTCGTCACCGATAACATTTATTTAGAAAACCATTTCAAATTAATTTAGTAAGTTTTAAAATAATATCATCACTGATTACATTTATTAAGAAAAAATATTTTAAATTCATTTTATACGTTTTAAAATATCATCACTGATTACATTTATTTAGAAAAATCTTTTGAAATTCCTACAATAGTCTTTAAAATAATATACATTTTATTAAAATTATTATTAAAAAATATTAATAAAATAATATTACATTCACATTTTCACTGACTGCATAATTTTAAGTATATTCATTATAAGTTTTAAAATATTGTCACTGATAACATTTATTTATAAAACAAATTCAAATGAATTGTATTAGTTTTATTAATTAATTGTATTAATTTTATATATATTTAATTAATTTTATATTTGCTTAGTCAAAAATACTTTAAATGTATATTTTAAGTTTTAAAATATTGTCAAAATATCAATGAAATAATATTGAGTACATCCATATTTTCACTGC
This sequence comes from Leuciscus leuciscus, assembly GCF_965113295.1. Classification (NCBI taxonomy): domain Eukaryota; kingdom Metazoa; phylum Chordata; class Actinopteri; order Cypriniformes; family Leuciscidae; genus Leuciscus; species Leuciscus leuciscus. Next base: position 3,241,200 of record NC_138743.1, read on the forward strand.
ATACATTTTAAATATTTTAAATTCAATACATTTATTAACTTCCACTTTTAAAATAATATAGTCAGTGATTACATTCATTTAGAAAATATTATTTTCAAAAATAACAGCAGGATATTCTACTATTTAATAATGTTTGCTCTACTACAAATTTGCAGATGAAATCATTTATTTGCGTAATGAAAAAAATAGTGGCAGTAGTTTGGAAACACAAATTTTCTTAATTTTTCCATACACATCCAGACCTGGAAATTGCTCAAATCAATTTCAATAATTTTCCATACTGGATGTGAACCCTGCCTTCGTGTCCGGCCAAAGAAAGGTAGCATATGCTGCCGTCTTTATGAGCATGCAAACGATGCAAACACACTAGGATTTGGACCAGAGCCATGGATTGAAGCTTTACCCTGCTGGGCGTCTGGCAAACACACACAGTTCCCTTTTACTGGCCGTTTACACCGACTGGAATCTCCACAGGCCACTGGCATCATGCAATTAAAACTTCCACACATTCACACACGAGAAGGAATAAACCCAAGAACGCATGGGGAAGATCCCGTCACGCAGGTGCGATGATTGACACCTCATCATGCAACAATGCGTTCGGCGCGTAAATCATCACCAGCCTATTTGAGACTCGGCAACCGTTGCCATGGCGATGTCTCCAGAGCAATAGGCAAATTCGGGAAACTGAATGTTAATTAAAAAACGTTAAATACCAGGCCGAACCGGGTCCTCCCACCACTTCATGGCCAATTAGCACATACGCTGCCAATAGAGACAACCAGAGCCGAAACACAGCAGAGATGAATCAGACGCAGACGCAGAACGCCATCAATAAATATAAACTTAAAAATACACCGTAAAAAAATTACTTTTCAAAGTCGTAAGATTGTTGGAGTATGAAATACTATTTCAGTCTATTTTCTTCAAAATGTCACGCTCAATTAAATGTGTTACTTGGAGTTTCTTTGAACGTATTTGTGAAATTTACTGGAAAGTTGTTTGCATTAGAAGCATTTGAATTAAAATTATTCTATTTTTTTTACAAGAAAATGCAATTTCAGTTTTACTTCTACCTCAAAACTTCATGTTTGTGAAATTAATGTGTCAATTGCCGTTTCTTTTAGGGAGGCACTGATATGAAAATTTTGGCCGATAACAATAATTCTTTATATCTGAAAGCCGATAACCGATATGTCCCCAAGGGGTAATTATTGAGGCCATGTAGAGTCACGTAAACAATATACATAAAAACATCATACATTAAACAGTGTGCACGGAGCACATATTAATAAAAATCCACTTCAAGTGGATACCTAAAAAATAAATTAAAAAAACACACACACAAAAAAAAAAACACAACTAGTCCATGCCATATATAAGAATAAATAAATACGCAATTATATATATATATATAAATAAATAAATAAATAATAATTCTCTAAAATCACAACTTGGTAACCCAGGGGCCCAGAGATGGTTGAGAATTTAAAAGCTGCACTGATTTTGGCACAAAGGTTGCCTTCCTCCTTTGAGTCCTACAACATGGACAACGAAGCCGTCGCCCTGAAGGGAGCCACTCAAAAACAGAGAACATGACATGTGAAGTGTCTTGTAAAATCCTTCCAAACAATCTCAATGTTTGCTGATCACTTATAGTAGAAAGAGCCCTAATAGGGAGTCCAATCATTTTTGAGCAGACTTTAACCGTGCGCTCCAGACTATTTCTATTTTGGAGGCTAATAGAATGAAACCAGCAGACAATGGAAAATATATTGGCCGATATAAAACAGTTTTTTTTTTTTTATGAGTGTACTTGCATTTTCTCTGTAATTATTTACAAATTTACAAGCAATTTCTAAGTGAAAGTTGTTTTTTCAGTGTCCGCTGCAGTCCAACCTAACTTAAACAACAACCCCAAAAACGCTTAAAACAAGTGGACATGCCTTTAAGCATAAGTAAGTAAGTAAAGTTTATTTATACAGCACCTTTCACAGACAAGGAAGGGTCACAATGTGCTTACAGTAAAAAATAAAATAAAAATTGTTACATTGTTACAGTGTAATTATATATTTAAGTTCTGAATAATAATAATTAACTACATGTACTTACTATAGGGTTAGGGTAGGATTAGGATTTGGTTGAGGGTTAGTTGCATGTAATTATGCATAATTTACTGTTATTACTATGGTAAGTACATGTAACATATGTAACAAGGACACTGTAAAATAAAGTGTTAGCAAAAAACAAAAAACAAAAACCTAAAAAAAAAATAAACAAAAGACACAAACCTTCTTGGCTCCGGTGAGGGCAGCTTTCTGGAGTTTACGGTAACAGTATTTTGCATAGCTGCTTATCGCCACTCCTGCAACAGAGAAACACAAATCACTGCAAATCACATATAACGCACAACACTCTCTCTGTATAAACTGCATTTGGATTATCAGAATCTTAATAGCTTAATAATAATTGTCAGGACAGCGTGGACCGTGCAGCATAAGATCATACTTTTTGACATGTAGCATCTAGCAAAACTTATAACACTATTATTCATTTTTATTTTAAGTTCATTCATTTTAAAAAGAGTTTCGAGTCGACCTTTCCTCACAAATTCTAATCTTGCAAACTATTTAAAACGCCTCGGTTACGACTGTAACCTCGGTTCCCTGAAGAGGGAACGAGCGTTGCGTCGAAATTGACGCTATGGGGAACGCTTTGCATGATGACGTCTTGAAGCACATGTAAAATCAGTCCAATGGTGTGGCGGAACGTCAGAGGCGGGTGACGTCACGTACCAGGAAGCTATAAAAGCCAGCCCGAAACAGAAAACGAAAGCTTCGTAGAGTCTGAAGTCGTGCTGACAGGCATGAAGGAGATATGGCAAGGTGACGCAACGCTCGTTCCCTCTTCAGGGAACCGAGGTTACAGTCGTAACCGAGGCGTTCCCTTTCAAGGGAACTCGCGTTGCGTCGAAATTGACGCTATGGGGAACGTCTATACCAACGCCACCATAGCTACAAATGTCTGTCCTGTGTGAAATCAAGTGAGCAGCACTAGGAAGACAAAGTAGGGTGGAGTAGAGTCTAGGTCTAAAGAGTAGCACCTGACGAAGGTGTGCGGTGAGGACCAGCCTGCCGCATCACAAACGTCCTGCAAAGACACTCCTGATATAAGGGCTTTAGAGGCCGCCATACTCCTAGTAGAGTGCGACCGGACAGCCCAAGGAGAAGGCTGCCCAGCCGCCTCATAAGCAAGTGAGATAGCCTCAACCACCCACTTGCTCATCCTTTGCTTAGACACTGGACCTCCCTTGTTAGGGGACCCAAAGCATACAAACAATTGATCACTTTTACGCCACAGGGCAGCTCTGTGGACATACGCGTCTAACGCCCGAACAGGGCAAAGCAAATTATTCGCCACCTGGTCCGCTTTTCGAAAGGGGGGAGGACAGAAGGCCTCCAAGTGCCACGAGGGAAACGAGATACCAAAGGGTCTTTCCCCACAGACATTCCACCCAAAGGAATGTGGTAAGCACCTATGGCCGCCACATAAACCTTTAAAGTGGACGGGGTCAGACCTGCAGTGAACCGGTCCTGCAGGAACTCCAGAACTGTACCAATTGGGCAGTTGACTGGATCCAACCGACGGTCACTACACAAAGAAGTGAATACTCTCCAGTTCAGGGCATAAAGTTTCCTCGTGGAGGGAGCTCTGGACTGTAGAATGGTCTCAACAACCTCAGTTGAGAGACCTGACTCTATGAGCTGGGCCCCCTCAGAGGCCAAGCCCACAGGTTCCACAGTTCCGGTCAGGGGTGAAAAATCGAGCCCCCTGCTTGGGACAGAAGCCTCGGCCACGCCTGTACCATAGCATCCAGTCCCAGAAGAGCTGGATGCGTGAGGGAGAACCAAAGTGGACAGTGAGACGTCTCTCGAGACGCAAACAGATCCACTTATGCTTGGCCAAACTCCCTCCATATCAGCTCCACCACCTCGGGGGTGGAGCCTCCATTCCCCGGGCCTCGGCCCCTGTCTCGACAGAGTGTCTGCTCCTATATTCTGGACCCCGGGGATGTAGGCTGCCCTGAGTGACTGCAACTTCCCCTGGGACCACAAGAGGATTTGGCGTGCCAGATTGGATAATGGGCGCGAGCGCAAACCCCCTTGGTGGTTGATATAGGCGACTACCGACGTGTTGTCCGTATGCACTAACACATGGTGTCCCCTGAGACCTGTGATAAAGCTCCTCAGAGCCCGGAAGACAGCTAACATCTCTAGGCGATAGATATGCCAGGAACGATGATGGTCTTCCCACAGACCTTGAGATGAGTGACCCTCAGGATCGCTCCCCAACCCGTGAGGGAAGCATCCGTCGTTAGCAGTTTGCGACGACAAGGAGCTCCCAGCACTGGGCCCTGGGACAGGAACCAAGGTTTCTTCCACATAACCAAGGCACGTAGGCATCGCCGCGTGACCTTGATTGTGCGAAATGGGTTGCCCCTCGGGGAAACCCCCTGGTCCTGAGCCACCACTGCAGGGGCCTCATGTGCAGCAGTCCAAAAGGTATCACGTTGGAAGCTGCTGCCATGAGACCCAACAGTCTCTGGAACTGTTTGACAGTGAGTAGCTGGCCTAGCTTTACACTTTTCACAGCTGCCAGGATGGAATCTATGCGTGGCGGTGACAGGCGCGCCTGCATCGACACTGAATCCCAAACCACGCCTAAAAAAGTGGTCCTCTAAAATGGAGAAAGCACACTCTTCTTGGCGTTCAGCCGTAACCCCAACTCTTTCATATGGGCGAGAACAACATCTCGATGTTGAACCGCCAACTGATGCGACTGAGCTAAAATCAACCAATCGTCGATGTAGTTCGTGATGCGAATACCCTGGAGGCGCAGAGGTGCCAGAGCTGCATCCACGCATTTGGTGAAAGTGCGGGGTGATAAAGCCAGGCCGAATGGAAGAACTCGACATTGGTATGCTTTGCCCCCGAAAGCAAACCTCAGGAACTTCCAATGACACGGACGGATGGAAATATGCGTCCTTGAGGTCTATCGTGACAAACCAGTCCTCGGACCTGATCTGTGGCACGATTGTCTCAATGTTAACATTTTGAACTTGAGCTGCATGACTGACTCATTCAGAACTCGAAGATCTAAAATGGGACGCAATCCCCCGTCCTTCTTTGGAACTATGAAGTACCGACTGTAAAACCCGGTTTCCCTGTTGGAGGAAGGTACATATTCTATGGCCCCTTTCTCTAACAGAGTGTTTACTTCCTGTTCCATAACCAGAACCTGCTCGGGGCCCACCACTGTGGGCAGGACCCCCATAAACCGAGGTGGGCGTTTCTAGAATTGTATCTGATACCCTTTTTCCACGGTCTGCAGGACCCAACGAGAAACATTTGACAGTAGCTTCAACGCTGTCAAAGATTCTACTAGAGGTACCAGCCTCTCGAGACTGGTTTCTGGATTGTGTTGCTGTTCGTCGCCCTGTAACGGCGCACCGGCAGGGAACGACTGAACAGACTGCTCTAACACCCTCCTCAGAGGGGGCGGGCATCACGAGGCCACTACGTTTCCGGGTGGTCCTTGAGATATGTGCTCGCCGGAGACCGCTGCGCCCTGAAACACCGGAGGCGGCAGGGTTGGCAGACCGGTCCCCTGAGGGCACCGAAGAGAGACGGGCACCGTAAAAAGAGGTGTTGGCCGCTCTACTTCGGGGGGGACTACCCTCATTTGTCCTGAGCCCTCAGACATCAGGACTTTTTCCCAGCAGCCTTCTTGGCGGTAATAACGGTCCGCAGATCCGTTTTACCCCTCGAAGACTGCTGGGTTTGAGAGCGCCCTCCATGTCCCCGAGATTTTTGTGGGGGAGCACGGGAGGAAACGCTCTATTTCTGAGTGGCACGGTGCTCAGCGCTCTTTTTAGATGAGTGAGGCTGCTCCCGCTCAGCAGCCTCAATGAAAGAACAGCGGGGGAGAAGTTTCTGAAGTGCAGCTACCTGTTTTGAAGCTTCTTGAGATTTAGCTACAGCACTATTAACTGCATCTCCAAATAAACCTTCAGTGGAAACCGGTGCATCTAAAAGAACATGTTTCTCTTTGTCCTTTATATCACTTAAATTGAGCCACAGATGCCTCTCAGTGGCCACCAGGGCTGCCATAGAACGGCCGATGGATTTAGCCGTCTCCTTGGTGGCCCTGAGAGACAAATCTGTGGCTCTACGTAGTTCAGACACAGTTTCGGAACCAATACCCCCGCCCTCTTCAGAATCACCCAATAATTCAGCCTGGTACGCTTGCATTAGTGACATTGTGTGTAAACACGCTGCAGCTTGGCCGGCGGCGGCATAAGCCTTATGAACCAGGGAAGATGTGAATTTTACTGGCTTGGATGGTAGTGCAGGAGCCTTCAGAGAAGATGCTGTTGCTGGAGAGAGATAGCTCGCGAGCGTCTCTTCCACCTTCGGCATCTCCCCATAACCATGCTCTTTATAATTGTGAATGGAAGAATAGTGTGATGTTTGTGCAGTATACACTCTATATGACACTGGTTTCCCCCACGATCTCGACACCTCGGTGTGGAGATCGGGGAAAAACGGAAGGCTTCTGCGCTGAGGCTGTGCACGAGATGGCAGGAAACGCTCGTCGAGTTTGCTTTTCGAACGAGCTCTGGCCACTCAACAGATAATCGCTCGACAGCTCTCGTAACAACATCGAGCAATTCTTCAAACGCATGAGACTGAGGTGGCGAATCCTCAGACTCAGCGTCAATACTAACAACGTCCAACTCCTCAGAGCTGGACAATTGCAGTATTGGTGCCTCCATCGGGGGGGAAGAAACCGCAACGCGTGCTTCCACACCCTGATGAGAGGCACTGGATCTATCAGAAAGAGGCTGAGATAAGGCAGAGCCCGTCTCAACATCCACTGATAGATCCATTTGCGAACCCCAGGTCTGTGATCGACGCCGTGCCTCGGCAGCGGCGGGACCAGAGCCCTGGGGAACGCGATCCTGGTTAAATAAAGCCAGGCGGGATCTGAGCGTACGCATAGGAAGCGCATCGCAATGCTCACAGCCAGCACCCTCGAGTGCTGACTGGGCATGCTCTTCACCCAAACAGACAACACAAAGAGTGTGAGTGTCCCCACTCGTTAAATAACGCGGGCAGGGGTGAACACACACTCTAAACTGCTGCTGCTTACTCGCCATACTGAATATATAAATATAATAATATAATATAGACAGACAACACCAAATAACAGGGACAGATTTCACACAGAGCGCAACTGAAGACTCAGAAAGCTTTCGTTTTCTGTTTCGGGCTGGCTTTTATAGCTTCCTGGTACGTGACATCACCCGCCTCTGACGTTCCGCCACACCATTGGACTGATTTTACATGTGCTTCAAGACGTCATCACGCAAAGCGTTCCCCATAGCGTCAATTTCGACGCAACGCGAGTTCCCTTGAAAGGGAACTATTGCAAACCTAAATTCCTTATATTGCATTTGCAACAAAAAAAAATGTTTTTAAATTCTGTTTTATGATTTTATGCAAATTTATTATTAAACATTTTAATCAAGCTTTTAAAATACAACAATTCATTTACAACAAAACATTGCATTTTTATTTTGTGTCAAATATGATGCTACACAACAGAACTGTATACATTTAAAACATGGATAAACCAGCAAACCAAGGAGAAACCAGAATAAACTGAACAATATTGTGCGCTGGTGTGGACGCTAATAGAGTTTTCTGTCACAGTTATCTGGTCTTATTCATCTTTAGTTTCACTTTCGTGGACTTTCAGTTTGTTTTCATTCATCACATGTGTTCCTTTGTTTGATTTTCCCGCCACTCATCGGTTGCCATGGACACTCGTCATCAGATCATCACACCTGTTCATCATCATCTATTCATTACCACTGTGTATTTAAGTCCCTCACCTTCACTCTGTGTGTGTCGGTCGTTATTTCTGCGTGCTGTTACTTTCTCTTCGTTGTTGTGTATTACCTGAGTTTGTTTTCATTAAAGAACCATTTTGTTTAAAGAAACCTTTTTTAAAGGGATACTCCACTTTTTTGGGAAATAGGCTTATTTTACAACTCCCCCAGAGTTAAAGAGTTGAGTCTTACCGTTTTCGAATCCATTCAGCTGAACTCCAGGTCTGGCGGTAGCACTTTTAGCATAGCTTAGCATAGATCATTGAATCGGACAGGACCATTAGCATCTCTCTCAAAAAAATTTCCAAAGAGTTTCGATATTTTTCCTATTTAAAACTTGACTCTTCTGTAGTTACATCGTGTACTAAGACCGACGGAAAATGAAAAGTTGGGATTTTCTAGGCTGATATGGCTAGGAACTATTCTCTCATTCCTGTGTAATAATCAAGAAACTTTGCTGCCGTACCATGAGTCCAGCAGGCGTAATGATATGACGCAGCGCCTGAAAATAGGTTTAATAGGTTAGACAAACCTAGTCCCGGTCACGTTGGAAGTTACCGAGCTGGGGAATATTTTCAGGCGCTGCGTCATATCATTACGCCTGCTGGACTCATGGTACAGCAGCAAAGTTTCTTGATTATTACGCAGGAATGAGAGAATAGTTCCTAGCCATATCAGCCTAGAAAATCCCAACTTTTCATTTTCCGTCGGTCTTAGTACACGATGTAACTACAGAAGAGTCAAGTTTTAAATAGGAAAAATATCGAAACTCTTTGGTCATTTTTTTGAGCGAGATGCTAATGGTCCTGTCCGATTCAATGATCAATGCAAAGCTATGCTAAAAGTGGTACCGCCAGACCCGGAGTTCGGCTGAATGGATTCGAAAACGGTAAGACTCAACTCTTTAACTCTGGGGGAGTTGTAAAATAAGCCTATTTCCCAAAAAAGTGGAGTATCCCTTTAACTCTCCTTCGTCTTCATCTTCATCCTTGTGACATTATCTTTCTCGGGGCCAGATTTACTAACAGCTTGCGCTGACGCAAACGCTCTCTTGCCGTTAAAAACCTACTGTCAGGATTTGCTAAAGACACTAATGAAACATTAGCGCTGAAAAGGCGTGGTATTTTTTCAACTGACCTTATTGCATATGCATTTGTAGGAGTTTCCCTTTCAGATGCAAAATGTATGGGAGGAGAGTTTTTAAATGAACCACGCAAGGGGATTTACTAAGATTTGCGCTCGTCAATGTACTGGTGTTAACGCCATTCCTTTAACCAGACACTAATTTGCGCTGCTCTTGGTAGGTTGTGTTGGTCATTATTACTCCTTTTCCACCAAAAAAGAACTGGTTCGGAACTTGCGAACCTTCTCAGAACCTGTTTGTTTTTCCACTGACTCGAGAGCCCAGCGAACGACGTCGTTACGTCACTGTGTACGTTGCCATACGTCTTAGCTTTCCAGAAACGCTTGCGCCAACTTCAAGCATAACAATTACAATGGCGGACGACATCGTCTTTCTGCAAATGTTTCTCCTGGCTTTGCGATCCTATATTGGGGTCAGAAGAAGATGTTTAGAACACATTTGTGCTGCTCGTCTGGATTACTATAGACGGAGGTTACGTTCGAGAAGAAGTTCGACAATAACCCCGCCCCCAGCCCCCGACGTAAGCATGACGTGGTAAACGAACGGTTCTAGTCCTGCAAAGAGTTGGTGCTGCTTTGGAACCAATTTTCCTGGCTGAGAACCGGTTCTTTGGCTGTCGAAACACAAAGAACTGGTTTGCGAGTAGGCACCGCCTCCAAACCGGCACCAGCACTGCCTTGATGGAAAAGGGGTAAATGGGAATTATCCGGCTATGTATGTGTTCTTTAATTTGCACGTCGTCAGTCGATCATCGCAGAACTTTCCACTCACACCGCTTTTATGTAATTTAAAAAAGCCTGTTTAGTAAATCTGGCCCTGGGTGTGAACTGGCCTTAAAGGGATAGTTCACCCAAAAATGTAAATTACCCCATGATTTACTCTCCCTCAAGCCATCCTAGGTGTATATGACTTTCTTCTTTCAGATGAATAGAATCAGATAGAAAAATATCCTGTCTCTTCCGAGCTTTATAATGGCAGTGAATGGAGGATATGATTTTAAAGTGCATCCATCCATCATAAAAGTGCTCCTCACGGCTTCGGGGGGTTAATAAATCTGAAGCAAAACGATGTTATTGTGAGAAAAATATCCATATTTAAAACTACATCAACTAAAATGGATGGATGCACTTTTTTGGGCTTCAAAATCACATCCTCGATTCACTGCCATTATAAAGCTGGGAAGAGCCAGGACATTTTGCAATACAACTCCGATTGTATTCGTCTGAAAGAAGAAAGTCATATACACCTATGATGGCTTGAGAGAGAGTAAACCATGGGGTAATTTACATTTTTGGGTGAACTATCCCTTTAAGCCTGGATTTATCATGTGATATCAGTTATCATGAAGCTCCCGCCGTACCCTTGGTGTCGTTCAGCGGGTCCATGTGTCTGTAGATGTAGCCCTCCAGGTAGTTGTGGAAGCGAGGTGTGGGGGGGAAGAAGGCCAGGCAGATGGCCATGAGCTCCCAGCCTCTCTGAAGGCTGTCGTAGCGGAAGTTCTCGGTGGTTTGTCTGCAGAGCTGGATGAAAAGCTCGTCCCTCAGGCCCTGACAGCTCCAGCCCCGCACCGTCACCTCCAGAGCCACCGACAGAGGGTCTCCTTTCCCACGCCGGTCGCCCATGTAGGTCTGGATCAGTTTGAAGAGGTCCACGGCCTCGCGCTTCACGGTTCGGTCCGAAGTCACGATCATGGGCTTCTTGATGGGCTCGCTGCTCCAGGCTAGCATGTTGGCAATGGAGACTTTCCTCCTGAACAGACCCTGGAAGACAAATCACCTCGGTTAAAGGTGCAGTCTGTAAGAATTACAACTAGCGGTGGAAATAGGTACTACAGTCCAAATACAAAACATCGGAGATCGTCGTTTCTCCCGCCTCCTCAGACTCGGCACGGCTCACACGGGTCGCCAGTTTGAGACATGCAACAGGAACGAGCGCAATGGACAATGAAAATTGGCAAATTGGCAACATGCAGTATCACAGACCAAAACAATAACAAACATTCCAGCCTGGAAACACACATTTCAAAGTAAAATAACTGGCAGTAGAAGTGTTTTTCAGAGAAACGAGTATGTGAACTCGGCATGTTTCCTCAATATATGCAAACAGAACAGAACCATATTGCCAATCCAAACTATATGCTAATGGTCAATCGTATTTGACGATAGTGGTCCTGACAGAACTTGTTTTTTTATGGAATATTGCTGTGTTTATTATAAATGATTTATCCATAAATATTATGTTTTTAAATTCATGTAGTGTAATCTTGAATCAAAATATCTTCCCCTCCCTCTTGCAGCATCTCTTCCCTTCTCTGATGATGAGGGTGGGGCAACCTGTCACTCACATGAGATCAGCCAATAGCAAACCACAACCAACCAATCAATTCCCCACAGACGAAATCAAACCCCGCCCACATTTGTTCTTGTTCAAGATTTCACTCGGATATATACGTCATGATTAAGAAGAAAACACTAATACTTCTTGTTTGTTTAAATGAAACAAAGCTCTGTAGTTTAAAAAAATATAATGTGGAGATGGTGGTCTAGTGGGTTAAACCACTGAACTGGTAAACTGGTAAATCGAAGGTTGCTGGTTCAATCCCAGCAGTCACCACCAGTGTGTCCTTGAGCAAGACACTTTACTCCACGTTGCTCCAGGGGGATTGTCCCTGTAATAAGTGCACTGTAAGTCACTTTGGATAAAAGCGTCTGCCAAATGCATAAATGTTAATGCAATGCAATAATATGATGATAGAGAGATGAACAAATAAACCTTCCTTAAAAGCCTAATGATCATATTTGATACTGATTTATCTAATAAATGATGTCTGGATGATCAAGTAAATCGAAGCTGCTTCAGTGCAGTTGAAATATTACTAACTATATCCAAGTTATTCATACGTTTACTTGATAAAAAAAAGTGCAGATTTCACAGCAAAAAGACACGAGCTGAAGGAGGACGTTTGTACAATTACATTAATAGACTTTCACTAGCCAAAAAAGTCTAAACTATCAATCAGACGACAGAAGGACTGGAGGAGAAAGTTTTCATCATTTAGAGACCTCAGGAATTCATGTATGGAATTTGATACTGTAGGCTTTATAGGGTTAAAATCCATGTTTTTGTGCATAAAACACTGGTGATGATGATGAGTGTACCTGGGTGTGCTTGTTGAAGTGTTTGGATGCCCAGTTCTCGATGTCCGTCTCCGAGGAGGGTTTGCGGAGCGTGAACTCTGGGAAAACGCCACAGCTCGCACTGGGCATCATGTTCCTGGCGTTCCGGCTGGCCTCGAACTGGGAACACGCTCCCAGATCTTCCGACTTGGGAAGAAAGAAAACATTGTATGTTGATGCTGAAGAGCAGCATTCAGAGCAGAGGAAGAACAGATATTAAACCGCATCTCAGCCTCGGGTCGGGTCAAGAGGAGCAGGGAGAGGAAATGAGTCAATCCCCCAAAATAATGAGAACAATCAAACAAGCAAAAATACCTCCTTCAGGCTATTACACGCTTATGAAATTTCAAATGATTCAACCGGTTTTCTCCAGTGGCACTTCATTGGTTATGAAACGCATCATGCAAAGTTACATGAAACAAAACAACACAACACAAACACCTAAAAAAATAGGAAAAATACGGAGAAGATGTTTACATTTTCTGAAGGAAATTTGAGTGGTAATGCTATGGGGTTATGGATGGTTGCTAGGGCGTTGCTAAGAAGTTATAAATAGTTATTAGAAAGTTAAATGAAAACTGTAGCATCTCAAACTACAAGCTACTCCTAATTTAAACTAGTTAAACCAAGACAAAACACCCTAGTACAGGCTATAGTCTATAAATAAGCAACTAGGAAGGTACTAATTACAAAGGAGAAAATTAACCCTCTGCTGCTGTTCGCTAGTTTTTTACTTAAAAATGTTAAAGAATTTTTTTCTTCATCGGAATAATCCGAAACTTCGTAAAGGTTTTGGCACTTGCTATGTGAAAAAAAAATAAAAATCATGGACATGATTTGAAAAGGTTAAAGTGTCCTGAAAAACATAGTCACACTTGTGCTCCTCGCGGTCAAAAAAGAGTGCATTGGAAATGAATGGGCGACGAATTTCCTCTAGTGGAAGCGTTTGGTACTGCGGCCAAACAACATCTGACTGAAAGATCATTTGTTGAGATATCAACATCAAATTTGAAACACATGCTGTTTTGATTTATGGCTTTGACGGTCTCACAATTTTAGAGTAAAACGTGTTTTGGAAAATATAAATTTCATATAAAAAAATATTTTTTCATTTATTGTTGAGTATTTTTCATAAAAAAATTCAAGTTCACTTTTTTCAATATTTTTCACTTCAGAAATAATCTGCCAAGTGTCTTATTTAAAAAGACCAAACTTAAGTCTGTGCTCCAACTAAAATATAGTACAATCAGTTCATTGAACTGAAAGAGATTTCAGTCATGCAGAGCAGCACCAAAGGGCTAATTCTGCAATTAGAGCATTTATCTGTAAAACATCTAAAGCAGATCATACTTAATTTTACAATAAATTAGAAAAGATTTGCTGTTGGGGTAAGAAAAATTGTAATAAAAAAAGAATTCCAAAAATGTATTCATAATTAGCCTCACGAGTAAATGCATCTAGTTTGAAAGACGCAAAAATAACTAATAATGAAAATATAATTTTTTGTAGTGATACATATTTTCCTTTTTAAAAAATATGTTCAAACGAATCATTCATCATTAGTCATTTACTTTAACAGTGACTTGTTCAATTAATATGTGAATTATTTATTTACATGAACTGAGTATTGTAATGAGTCAATCTGAGAGATTGAGATTCAGAACACCAGTTTATGCTGTTTGATGAGATGGAGGTCATGGAAGGTGACGAGAACACGAGGGACAATGAATGTGCCCTTGCTAAATGACTTCATATTTTTGGGTTCAGAAATAAACTTAATTTGACATAGCAGAGAAATCATCAATCCTAATGACTCCTGTGAGAATGATTACCACTTCATAATGAAGCACATTTTAAACAGCTGGCAAACGGCACCGCAGCGTCAATGCTCCCTCTGATCACATGTTTTCTTTTAAGTGATCAGATGCACCATTTTCAGCAGCTGGAACATAAAACAGGTGGAAAAAACCCCACAGAGGCACATTGAAGGAGAGCTCGGGACTTTTATGTGATCAAGCACCTCACAACTTCCTCAAAAAACATAAAAATGTAGTTAGCTATAATGATTTTAATATGAATCGTACAGAATGAATTTCAAATATTGATGGTAATATTTCAAAAGGCTGATTTTGTGCTCTGGTTCTGCATTGCGTGTCTATATTTGAGCGCTAGCACCTATTATTTCTGTGTGGCAGCTTGAGGAACGACGGCTGATTTCTCAGTGAAAGTTTCATGGCCGCAGGCGTTCTTGATCAACACGATTAATAAATGAGTCACGCAGCGTCCTCTCCTCCATCGCTTCAGTTCACTCCATCTTCTCTTTCATCCGTCTGTGGATCACGCTGCTTCAGGAGCACATTTGGAGCACTCCTCTCCTCATTAACTCATCATGATTATTCAGTGTCGATATATTTATTTATTTTTTGGTGATGGGAAGAACTGCGGAGGACTGTCCAGAGGTGCGTTTCCCAAAGCCAACGATGGTCGAAAGTCCCGTTATTAAAGGAGTAGTTCACTTTAAAAAGAAAATTACCCCATGATTTACTCGCCCTCAAGCCTTCTAGGTGTATATGACTTTCTTCTTTCAGACGAATCAATCAGAGTTATATTAAAGGGATGTTTCGGAGTGATTTCAACTTAGGGTCCTTTGCACCATGACCTCGAGCCAAACACCGACCCTTTTTTCCCTTGGTCGAGCATTATTAAAGTTAGAGCTTATTTAGAGATATCAGCCGGATGGTTTAGTGCAGGCGCTAATGGATCCAAGGCTGTATCTCGTAAATTACTCCACTAATAATGCCCAGAATGGTACCAAACTTCTACAGTAGTACAAATAGGTTCTGTACTCATAAAACGAGGCATTGGAAAGTTTGTAAGTACATCAGGAGTTTAGTTAAATAACACTTGCCTGATGGCTAATGCTACCGCTAACCCTGACGTCGACGTCACTTCAGTGATTTTCGGAAAAGCACGTAAAAGTCCTGGCAGAAAGCGATGCATAAGGATGTAGTGTAACATGCATGTTGACAACTTAGTGTTAACTAATAATTGTTGCAAACTGGTACTACCAACAAAATACGAGTGTATTCCTGGAGCTGGGCGTTGTTACACTACATCCTTATGCATCGCTTTCTGCCGGGACTTTTATGTGCTTTTCTCAAACCACTGAAGTGACGTCGACGTCCGGGTTAGCGGTAGCATTAGCCATCAGGCAAGTGTTCTTTAAATAAACTCCTGATGTACTTACAAACTTTCCAATGCCTCGTACAGAACCTATTTGTACTACTTTAGAAGTTTGGTACCATTCTGGGCATTATTAGTGGAGTAATTTACGAGATACAGCCTTGGATCCATTAGCGCCTGCACTAAACCATCCGGCTGATATCTCTAAATATGCTCTAACTTTAATAATGCTCGACCAAGGAAAAAAGGCTTCGGGGGGGGGGGGGGGGGGGGTGTTTGGCTCGAGGTCATGGTGCAAACAACCCTAGGTCGAATTTACTCCGAACCATCCGTTTAATAAACACCCTGACGCTTCCGAGCTTTATAATGGCAGTGGATTGCAACCATCAGTATGAAGCTCAAAAAAGTGCATCCATCATCATAAACGAACTCCACAAACGGCTCCGGGGGGTTAATAAAGGCCTTCTGAAGCGAAGCGATGCATTTGTGTAAGAAAGATATTCATATTTCCAAACAGGTAATTCACTACTCCTTTAACAACACAATTCAACGGAACTTGCGACCATTTGCTTTGGGAAACACAGCCCAGATCATATTTCACCCCAAATATAATTTGAAAAATAAATATATTAATTGATAAAAATATATATTTCTGTCATGACAAAACTTTCAGAGTGTTTGGCACGGTAATGGCTTTGACAATGTTGATGTGTTTGGTCTTGGAGGAACAGATCTGCAATGCAGCTCCTGCTGTTATATTAAAGGTATAGCGGAGGATGTTTTACTTCCTGGTGGGTAACCTATACTATTGGTCCTCCTAATTGTCAATCATTCTGGTGAATCAATCAAACTTTTCAAAAAGTGGAGAGGGCGGGTCTTATCTAAAATTTGGAAAGATCCTCCGCTATACCTTTAATGTACACTAATATTTTTAGATCTATAGTTTTTATTATGATAACTGTAAATTGTATTGTTTTTTTTTTTTTAACTACTTTGTAATTTTGGATAAAATGTAAATGTAAAAAAAAGCTGTATTTTTTCTTTTGCATTCAAGTAATGAGACTTTCAGGGGGAAATGAGTTCAATATCAATGGTCATAAAATATTAAAATAAGTTTTGATTTCCTTATGCAAAATAATATCTATAATATATTTTAGGTGTGAAATGTGAGCCAGACACATGAACGCTAGGAAGCGTGTATGTCCTGGAGCTGGTGTGTGTGTGTGTTTGTGAGGAGGGTGTGGACTCTGACATGATGCCTTTACATAAGCGCAACGACTCTTAAAACTGCACATGCTGAAATATTAATGTTCTTACAGCCGGGCGTGTCTGAGCGAAGAGACGTGTGCATGTTCTGCTGTACAAATGCACGTCTGCCTTCTGTGAGAGCCCGCAACCTTCCCATAAATCTCTGAAAATGGAAAAGTATCATGATTTAAACTCTGTCCGGAGAGCTAGAGTCTGAGCCGACTTCATTTCACGTCATCGCTGCAAATGGTGTTCGGGAATGTTTGGGAAGCAGAATTAATGTAGAGAGTTTGTGTGACACCGTTTTCTACTGGTCCTACTGTCTGCCTCCATTATTATCAGCAAATAGAGCAGAACCAAAAAAAAAAAAAAAAATCCTTTAAGGAAACGCTCACACAGTTTAGCCTCCGAGAACCGTACATCCCAATATACCCAGAACAAAGATATCACTGGTTGGGTAACGGGCGTTGAAAGGTCAGCGTCCCAATTAACCCGACTGGCAGCGTTAAACCAGCGGTTCAGGCCTGATTCGAGCAGGGTGACAGGACATTTAAATGCTCATTATATTGGGCTGAAAGAGCTCAGAGTTCAGCTCAACGCTGACACAAAACACCATCGGAGGATTCCAACTCATTAACGGCCCGAAGCGCCGATGTGTCCAAGAAAAACTTTCCTATTGCGCAATAATAATGCACTCTGACATCATGATACATAATCAAGCAACTTGATTTGAGTGCTATCTCAGTGCTATTAATTAGAAAGTGCTCTGCTTCTGATGTTAAAAAGGCCCATCGAATTTGAGGTTCTTCTATTTGAGGTTTACCGACTTATTGGTTTAGACACCCTAATTACCTTCTCCATTAATTAAAGCAAGGATGATATATATATGAAGAGTTCAGATGCAAAAACGATCATTTTTATCAAGCTCGTATTTTTAAGTTCAGTAATTTCACTTAAATGACAATTAATAGGTAATTTTCATTGCCATTTAAGTAAAATTACTGAATTTAAAAATACGAGCTTGATAAAAATGATCATTCTAGAAAGAAAATTTCATATGGTACTTAGAGGCTTTTGCATCTGAACTCTTCATATACACATTTATTTATTTATTTTCCACACAAAAATGCTGAGTTGTTTCAAACCATGTTTGGGTCAAATATGTGACCCTGGACCACAAAACCAGTCACATGGGTCAAACATTGAGAAAATCCCCTTTAAAGTTGTGCATTTATGTTCACGATTGTGTTGCATTCACTCACAAAAATAAATGTTTTATATATTAACGGTAGGAAATTTACAAAATATCTTCATGGAACATGATCTTTACTTAATATCCTAATGGTTTTTGGCATAAAAGAAAAATCGATAATTTTGACCCAAACAATGTTGGCTATTGCCACAAATATACCCGTGTGACATGTGACTGGTTTTGTGATCCAGGGTCACTTATGGATAAACCTTTTTTATTTTAAACTTTTAAACCCAACGGTTGGGTTTGTCCATATTTGACCCAAGCATGGTTTGAAACAACTCAGCATTTTTTGAGTAAAGCTTTTTTTATTTTATTAAAAAACATTTTGGGAAACTCTGAATTAAGGCTGGAAAACACGCTTTGTGATGTATAATAGAAAAAAATCTGCTCTCATGGAGGTAAAAAATGCCCTTAAAACCAATCCAAGAGGCCTGTGTCGCCTGTATATAAAAAATAATAATTTAAAATGATCTTAACCCACAGGATTTAATATAATATCCTATTTTTTAAAGCTTTTCCTGTAGAACATGTCCTCGCCCCTTGAAAAACTTGCCGCTACAATTCTAGAAGTTTGTAGGCGGTTGCCAAGGTGTTGCTATACAGCGATAGGGCATTCTGGGAGGTTTTTAAAGTGTTATGCGGTTTCTCAAGTTTGTGATCTCCTGTTTTTTTTTCTGGTCCTTCCTTCAATGTGCATCTGTGAGATTCGTCTTCACCTGTTTTATGTTCCTGCAGATGAAAATGGTGCGTCAAATCACTTAACAGCCCAGCTCTCCTGAACAAGACACGTGGTTTATCATTCATGGCAGGAGTCGAAACGCTGCAGGACGATGCACACAAATGTCAGATACTAGAGGTTAGAATGGTTTAGGCTTAACCCAAAGTATAACTCATTTTAAAAGCAATGCTCGACTCACTTAAATCACAGTTGCATAGTATTACAGCACCTACAATAATTGTAATGTGTCCCAGGTATCACAATAGGGGCTGTGTGTTTACACCATAGAGTGTAAAAAAATATGGACGTAGTGTCCGTGACGTCACCCGTAGTGTTTCTGAAAAGCATTTTTGAAGCCCAAAGTGGGCGGAGCCGGCCGACGCCATCTTAGCAGCGTCACTCCCGGATAAACGAAAATGTGCAGCAAGGCGGATTAGCTGAGGTGACGTGACGCTAACAGACAGCAGACAAGCGGCTAGTAGTGACATCAGAGGCAATCAACCTGTCACTCAAGTGGCCACGCCCTTAATTATGCAGAACTTTAAGGCTTAATATAATTTAAGCGGATGAGTTATAAAAAAATTCACCCCCCTCACAGTTTTCATGAAGGGCAAAATTAGCTATATAGACCAAAACCACTTTTTGTAACAGGTTGTAAACATGTTTTATTCTGCTGTAAAGTTAGGCATTTTAACATGGGGCTCTATGGGATTGAGTCTCTTCTGCAGCCGGTCTGAATTGGTTGAATTCTGCAGGATGTCCGGGAGACGTGTGTGTGTGTCGCGTTCTTTATAGGTCCGCCTGGAAACAAATGCCGTGACGCCAAAACCCCTCGTGGAAGAGAAAAGCTGTTGTGTTTACAACTGTGACGATGAGCACTTACCAGGATCAACTAAACGCTGGATTTTCAAAAGTATGTGAAGTTCGCGGCTCCACTGTAGCAGTAAACTTGCACAACGTTCTTGATTGAATAATTTATTAGATGCACGTCAGTCTGTTATATTAGGTATATTATATTGTCACGCCCCTAAACATGGCGCAGAACAAAACAAACTGTGATTGGTTGCGTTACATGTCATTCAAACATCCTTGGCCAAGAAAAGTTGCGATAGAGTCCAGACCTTCTGCCGTCAGTGTGAAGGTCTGGCTACGCGAGACTACCAACCCGGTGCGAAAGCCCCTAATGTTTCGAGCTTCTGATGCAGTGTGCATGTATCTGTGCATTACCTGCGAGGGATGGAGGTAAGGTTCAGGTGATGCCAGGTTGGTTTGCATGGACAGACTCTTTTCTAGAAGCGCCTGAGGAAATGCCAGTCTGTCCAGGGTGGCCCGTTTCCAGTGGCTTTCCTGCTGTGCCAGCGCCTCGTCTTCACTGAAAGCCCGAACCACCGGCCCAGGCAGCGGCAGGGGCGTCGCCCCGTCACTTTCATACCCATCTTTCCCTCCCTGATCCGAGGACACGCCCCCTCGCTGATGTAACATCTGCTGAGCCTCCCATGCCAACCGGGCCTGAGTGATCATCGCCCCGAGACCCAATCCCATGCCGTCCCCCTCTCCTCCCGGCAAAGACGGCTTCCGGTTCTTACGTTTTCTGTTGCCACCATTGAGATCGTGACTGTGCTGTAGCGTAAAAGAGCCACCGTAAGAAAATCCCGCCGATAGGCTATTAGAACTGGTCCCGTAGCTCATCAAACGTTCAGTCGTGCGAAATCGAGGGGAGGATCCAGATTGCTCAACATAAACTAGTTGTTTTACATATTCCCGCCCAGCGGCGCTATACTCCCGTCCACTAGAGTTATAATCCCGCCCACTTGAGCTGTAGTCACGCCCACTTGAGCTATAATCCCGCCCACTTGAGCTGTAGTCACGCCCACTTGAGCTATAGTCCCGATCGCCTTGGTTAGGTGTCTTCTCGGGCGTTGAGCTGCGCTGTCTCGTCAACACAAGTTGACCGTAAGGAGACGGGCTTTGCTTGGGCGAGTGATAAAGACCTGGTTTTCGTGCCGGAGATCTGTCAGAACCAAAAAAGGCGGGGTCGCAGTGCATGTCAGTGGGCGGTTCCTCATAAATAGGCGGGGACTGGTAATCCGAGGGCGGTTCCTCATATAAAGGAGGCTCGTACGCATAGCGAGGGGATGATGGCTGGGAATCGCCCGAGCATCGGCGTTGAGTGCCGCTTAACTCCGCCCTCTTCAGGAATGGAGACTGTGATGTGGGCCGGTCCTGCAGGGAAAGGGGCGGGGCTTCAGGGTCCGATGGGGCGGTGCTGGACGAGAGTCTGGATCGTGGGGAGGAACTGGAGTATCCGTTTCCCTGCGTCAGAAAACTGGGTTCCCGATCCGACACCTTGATGAGCATCCTCTCTCTGGTGCCAGTGCCCCATCGAAACCTGAACGAGAGAAAACAAGACTGTTTTTAATATTGATTACAGTGGTTATCATGAAAAGTAAAGTAATAATTATTTAATTTATTTTAAATAATACATTTTTAATGAAATACATATTATATTTATTTTATCTATTTATCTATATCTAAATTCTATTTATATTTATATATATTATTTTATCTTTTTAATCTTTATCTTTTTATTTTATTTTACTTTACTTTCATGATATAATAAACAGTTATTTATTTACTTATTATTATTATTAAAGGGAAAAGAAAAATAAGACTCTTTTATAATAAATCAGATTTTCTTTACAATTTATCTTTATTATTTTAATAAAATAAATGTTCTTCTTATTTTATTTTACGTTTTATAATACGGACCCTTTATTAAAAAGTAAATCAAATCGTATTTACTATTAAACAGAAAAGAGAACATAAGACTAAAAATGAATACGAACTTCTTTACTATTTATCAAAGGGGTCATACCTTGTAAAATTAAATAAAATATGAACATTTATTTTGAATAAAATAAGCTTGTTTTGCTCTGTAGACGTTCTCCTAAACTTCAGACCTCAAAACTCACTTTCCAGTCCAAAAAAGTTATTTTATTTATTAAGCACTTTTACACAACTGACCATTGAACAAAGTGCTGTACAATATCTAAAACGCATAAAGACAAACATAAAAACACAACACTAAAACCACACTTAAAATAACAGCGAAATAAACCCCTCAGTTTTAAAACACGAACAACTTCTATACCCCATGATAAAGATGTCTTGCTCTGAAATGATCACAAACCATTTTGTTTCTCAAATGTGATGAATTTCCAAGTGAAACTCAATGAGAAAAATAAATGCAAATTAAATGGGAAATATTCCATGAGCAAGTGACTGGATGATACAAAGTGTCACTATTTAACACGAGGGATTGATGATATCAGCTGAAAGAAAGTTGTTTCAGTATTTTAATGAGAATATTATGTTTGTTCAAATTACTAACACTAACTATGAGCAGTAATAAAAGTGATGTTTGACTTTAGATCATTTACCGCTAAAAATCTCAGTCCTTCAAAGGCCGTTTTTAAAGATCTAAATCTAAGAGGTCTGTGAGTTTAAAGCGCACAGAAAAGGCCCCTGAGCGTTAAAGAAAAAAAAGTGTGTAAAATCAATTCAGCACTTGGCCACCAAGGGCCGATGAAGGCTCCCCATGACCAGACTGGATTACGCAGCCAAATGTGTGTGTGTGTGTGTGTGTGTGTGTGTGTGTGTGTGTGTGTGTGTGTGTGTGTGTGTGTGTGTGTCCTTTAGCAGCCGGATTAAAACTCCGAACACAAGAAACTTATCTCTCACTCAGTCTCTCTCCCAAGCAAGAGACCCACTACAAAGTGAGCAGTGTTTTCCTTTGGATATTAATTATTCATGGATATCCGACCTTCAAATCAATTTACACATTCTATGGCTCTCTCTTCTTTCATTTCCTCGGCCTCCTCCTTCTCTGTCAGACAAAATCATTTCACGACCCTCCCTTTCTCGTCCCCGCGTTCCTCAAGGGATGAAACTATTTAAGTGCGACACTGTTTGAATAATGAATCTAAAAAACAGCTTGAAGCATTACAGCTGTGTCTTTCAATATCACCTTTTAATCCATTCTTCTTCTTTTTTTGCATGTGCATGCAAATTCATAAACATCTCTCACTATTACGCATCAAGCCATCCGGCATTAAGCGTGCAAATGCTGAGTGCAACACCGACCGCCCACTTCTCTGGGTTTCCGGAAAGAATTCAGCAGTTAAAGGAAAAATCACACTGTGTACTTGGTGGCTTTTACAGAGGCATATTTCATTGTATAAGAACCTCAGAGCTCATGATGCATCGGGTCTGACAGGTTTATCGGTCAAAAGCCTTGGTGAGCATAAGAGACTTCTTTTGGAAACATTTAAAAATCCTAATTTTTCCAAACTTTTGACCAGTAGTGTCTTGCTTTCTCTATTAAGTGGGATTTTCAGACATTTGTGCTCTACTCAACATAAAGAAAATCAACATACTGTACAGTAGGGATGCATGATATATCGGTATCGGCCAATATATGTTCATTTTTAACGTTATCATTATCGGCCTGATATGAAAATTAGGCCCTGTTTACACGTACATGGTTATTTTGAAAAACGGAGACATTTCCCTTCGGTTGTGCCCCTCGTTTACACACAAACGGAGAATTCGCCTCTGAAAACGATTCTTTCTAAAAACTCCGGCCAGAGTGGAGATTTTGGAAAACTCTGTTTGCACGTTTGCATGTAAACTGAGAAAAACTGAGTTTTAGGCAGGCGACGTCACAGTATGCGACAGAACTTGCACTGCGTCAAAGGTGCGACCTATATTTTCGGAATTCTGATTGGCTAACATGGGCTTGAGCTTCTCGTTACACTGCCACCTACAGGTTTGGCATGCTATTGATGGCATATACACGGGTTTGTGTAAACGAACACTTTTCTGAAAACGGAGAGGGTGAAATGTCCGTTTATGCAAATAACCGGCCACATGTAAACGTAGCCTTATAGGCTGATATATTACAGCCGATAAATAATGGATAATTGTCTTCGGCTGAGACGCTTCAGATGTGCACTGTTCAACATGATGGGTTTGAATTTACATTTACATTTAATCATTTAGCAAATGCTTTTATCCAAAGTGACTTACAAATGAGGAGAGCAATAGAAGCAATCAGAACAACAAGAGTCTAACAGCTCTCAGTTAGTCTAGCACAGTACACATAGCAAGTTTTTTTTTTTTTAACAAATAGAATAGTATAGAAAAGAAAAGAAAAGAAAAGAAAAGAAAAGAAAAGAAAAGAAAAGAAAAGAAAAGAAAAGAAAAGAAAAGAAAAGGTAAGTGCTAGTATTAATTGGGCAGGTGCTGACACAAAAGATGTGTCTTTAGAATTTTTTTTAATTGCTTGAAATATGATTGGAATCACTTCAAAAAGGAAAATACAGCATGTGCATGGCAAGTCTGTCAAATAGACTACATAAAATTATAATGAGAACATCATTATAATTGTGTTTCGGACATGGCTTTTAATGATGGCTAAAAATTATATAAAACTTTGGATTTAGATTTATCGTCCAATATATCGGTTATCAGCTTTCAAATATAAAGAATTATCGGTTATCGGTATAGACCAAAATTGTCGGTGGATCTCTACTGTACAGAATACATATATACTGCAGAAACAGCATGCATTGTATTGTGCACATATAGAGACAGGAAGCTGTTTATTTCTGGTCCAGTCAATCTATCAAAACCACTTACAGCGATGATCTAACGAAACTAATAAAAACAAGAATTGTCCGACTTTAAGAGCGTCTGAAGACTGTACTGGGACTTCCTCCGATGTCGACTGGGTCTCAGCGATGCCGAGGGTGAAATTAAAAGTGATTCTGGGATGTTTTCACAGTTCCTCCAGGGCTCGACAGTGTGAGCGTTTCACTCGCATTTGCTCCACATATATTTCAATATTGCTAGATAGATAGATATGGATGATGGCTGGACAGTTAGATAGATAGATATATAGATAGATAGATAGATAGATAGATAGATAGATAGATAGATAGATAGATAGATAGATAGATAGATAGATAGATAGACTGACAGACAGAAAGACGGACGGACGGACAGATGGATAGATGGATAGATGGATAGATAGGACCTGTTCTGCTTTTTTCCCATGTTCATCTTTCTTTAGTGTGTAATGTTGCTGTTTGAGCATGAACAAGTTTGGGAGTTCTTCTCTATATCAGTGTCAGTGTTTCTGAACTCCTGAAACGCCTCCATTGTAGTCTTGAGTTTCTTCCGGGAACGAACACGTCACAATATTTCTCATTATAATAATTCATACGCAGAATAAAGGGGCGGGGCCTGGTTGAGTTAGTTAGTAGTGTGTTAAACTGGCGGTTATGGTAAGAGGCGGGACATTTCCCAAACACACTCGAAGCGCTCGACCAATCACAACACACTGATCCAGCCGACCAATCAGAGCACAGTGTGCTTTTCAGAAGGAGGGGCTTCATAGAGACAGGAACTAAACAGAGCATTACTGACAGACTGGGAAGAGAGGAGCCGCAACAATGGAGAATATGAGGAAAATAATGTGTTTTTGGAACATTCAAGCATGAAAAGTAGATCCGAAAAGTAGATTCTAGTAGATTCCCAACAATAAAATCAAAATTTTGTAAAAGTGCATAATATGGCCTCTTTAAAAAAAAACAGCAAAGTAGCGCTGCACAAATAAAAAAAATTAAATAAAAAAAAATGACAGATTACAGCTGCCACAAGTAGTTAATTGTGAGAAGTGTTGTTTACAGCCAAGTGGTAGTAGTCCCACACAGTGCTGTTTTGTAAGGGAAGTGTGCTTGAAACTGAACCTGTGTTTGATTGTCTGTAACACACAAGCGAATAGTTCCTCAAAAACAGCTCTTTTATGGATCCTGAGAGTCGAGCTATTGTCCATAAGCAGTGAGTAAAGCTGCTTTGGTCATTTGTCTTTGTCAGGCTGAAGGAGGAGCGTCTGTTTCAGATGTAAAACTTGATCTGATCAATGTATTCTGTGCTTCAGCGGTTATGGTAAGGGGCGGGACATTTCCCAAAACATGCTAGAATCGCTCGACCAATCACTGGTCCAGCTGACCAATCAGAGCTCATTGTGCTTTTCAGAAGGAGGGGCTTCATAGAGAAGAAACTAAACAGAGCGTTACTGACAGACTGGGAAGAGAGGAGGTGCAACAATGGAGAATATGGGGGAAATAATCAACATTCAAGCATGAAAAACACATTTTAACTACACTACAAAGTTTTTTTTTTTAAAGGGGTGGTGTAATGCCCTTTTCAAAAGATGTAAAATAAGTCTTATGTGTATGTGAACCCCACAGATATTTTTATATAGCATGTTAAAATTGTCACTTTTTGAGGGTGAGCTATAAACGCTTTTTGTGTGTTTCCCTTTAAATGCAAATGAGCTGCTGCTCCCGGCACAGAGGGCGGAGCTTCAAGAGCTCCTGTCCTTTTACCTCACACACACATGCACTGAAAAAGATAATTTTTTTCGCCTTTTATGTTCAAACCAGAGTCAGACAATGATGGAGAGACTCAAGAAGAAGTGACAACATGTAGAAGCAACAGGACATTTCTGAATGGTTAGTTGATGAATTTATGTAGCTTATGTGTAGTTATTTTCTAGTCATTGATTAGCATATTCTGTCTTGATAATCTATAAATTGCGTTCCCGGGGGCGGGGTTTATGGAAATTCTAGGGTTGGTGATGTCACTAACCCGGGAGGAATGTGGTGTAGTCTCTACCAGCCGTTTGTTGTAGTCCTTAAAAAGCGATTTCTTTAAAAGCAAATATCTCCCTTTGCTTTGAACTTTGAGCGTCCTAACTTTGCAGATGTTGTTTATGCTCAAACAGCAACATTACACACTAACTAAAGTTAGAAAAGTCAAATCATAATCAACCCCCCATTTAATGCACTCCTAAATGTTTCATCTCACCTCTCTCTCGTGTAAAGGATTGACTGTCTTCTGAACAGGGCGGAGGAGCAGCAGCTCATTTGCATTTAAAGGGACACACGCGAAAAAGGCGCGTTTTTGCTCACACCCAAAAAGGGGCAACTTTGACAAGCTATAATAAATTATCTGGGTAGTATTTTGAACTGGAATTTCACAGACACACTCGGGGGACACCATAGATTTATATTACATCTTGTGAAAGGGGGGTATAATATGTCACCTTTGAACATGGGGAAAATAATGAACATTCAAGCATAAAAAACACATTATTTGATACATTTTCACTACGCTTCATTGTTTTGGACTCACCTCTCTCCCTCCTCGGCGGTGGACGTCTTCTCCTCGTGCTCCTGTGATGAGGTGGTGCTGACGGCGCTGCGGGCCGGGCTGCTGTCGGCACTGGTCGTGGTCGCGGGCGGACCCATGTTGGTGTTCTGCTTCAGCGTCTGAAGCTTAGCGAGCGGGATGATGTCACAGCTTTGTGGGCGGTGCCAAACGGTGCACTGGGTAGAAGCGTTATAGTAGTAGAATCGGGACGTTTTGGAGTCGAAAAGCTCCCACCACTGGTCCTGTCCGCTGCGCTTGATCCGCACGCCCGGCGGGGCGTCCCAAACACACTCGCCCGTGAGCAGGTTAGCGTACATGCGCTCCCGGGTGCGCGGCTCGATGATTTCCACCCATTCCAACCTAAACACACACACAGAAACATGCTCTATGCTGAATTAATGATAATTAATTTATAATGAATTAATGGATGGTATTAATAATAAAAACAATTCCAGTCATATTTTTACCACAAAACCAAAGAGGAAATATATGTATATATGTGTGTGTGTGTGTGTGTGTGTGTGTGTGTGTGTGTGTGTGTGTGTATACACACATAATATAATTAATAAAACGTTGTTTTTTTTCTACGTGAGTAATATTACAGTTACAGTAATATTTAAATATAATGTGTGACAGTGTTTAAACTAATTGTCATTACAGAACATCATAACGGTTCTTTATGCATACTCGTTCATTCAAAAATAAATAAAAATATATAATTGGGTTTTGGGGTTAAATATGTTTTGTGAGATGCACCTACAGAAAGAGAAAGCCATGATGTCAGAGAGAGGACAGTCATACAGGATTACAGTCATATAGAGTCATCATGATTTATCATACGAGTCACGAATCACGTTCAGGATGTTTCTTTACCAGCATCATCAGTGTGTGTTTGTGTGTGTGTGTGTGTGTGTGTGTGTGTGTGTGTGTGTGTGTGTGTGTGTGTGTGTGTGTGTGTGTGTGTGTTTCTGTGAGTGTGTGGATATGTGGATGTGTGTGTGTCTGTGAGTGTGTGTGTGTGTGTGTGTGTGTGTGTGTGTGTGTGTGTGTGTGTGTGTGTGTGTGTGTGTGTGTGTGTGTGTGTGTGTGTGTGTGTTGTGTGTGTGTGTGTGTGTGTGTGTGTGTGTGTGTGTGTGTGTGTGTGTGTGTGTGTGTGTCTGTGTGTGTCTGTGTCTGTGAGTGTGTGTGTAAGAGTGTGTCTGTGTAAATGTGTGTGTATGTCTAAGAGAGTGTGTTGGTTGGTGTGTGTGTGTGTGTGTGTGTGTGTGTGTGTGTGTGTGTGTGTGTGTGTGTGTGTGTGTGTGTGTGTGTGTGTGTGTGTGGTGTGTGTGTGTGTGTGTGTGTGTGTGTGAAAGTGTGTCTGTGTGTGTAGCTGGTAACGATGTTAGTCTGTTTGTACAGTGTGTGTGATATACAACATAAGCAGCATGTGTGTAAGAGTGTGTCTGTGTAAATGTGTGTGTATGTCTAAGAGAGTGTGTTGGTTGGTGTGTGTGTGTGTGTGTGTGTGTGTGTGTGTGTGTGTGTGTGTGTGTGTGTGTGTGTGTGTGTGTGTGTGTGTGTGTGTGTGTGTGTGTGTGTGTGTGTGTGTGTGTGAAAGTGTGTCTGTGTGTGTAGCTGGTAACGATGTTAGTCTGTTTGTACAGTGTGTGTGATATACAACATAAGCAGCAAACCACAACTGACAGTAAGATGCTTGTTTCACAAGATCGCTTCATCTGTTTACATGGTTCATAATTTATAAGTCTGAATAAAAAATGGAATAAAATCTTAAAACTTAAATGTAAAAACTAAAAAATATTGTGAGGTCTACATGTTCAAAGCTGAAACAAAAACATTTCCTCCCTCAAGCCGTGTGTTTATCTGTGTTCAGATTTTATTTTCACTGTGTGTGTGTGTGTGTGTGTGTGTGTGTATGTGTGATAATCAGCTCTGTTAATCCCATAGTAAATTTCTTCTGATCCTATAATCAAATCTAATCTGCCCTGATCCAGGATAACCTGATCGTTCAAATCCTGCTGAAAGCATTTTTGGGAAGCTGGTCAGAGGGGATTCTGGGTAATTTGATCTGTCTGGATCTTCCATCTGAATGTGCTGAAGCATATGATCAGATTCCACTCCTCAGGATTTCAATATGTTCACCTAATGGATCTTCACAAAACGGTGTTATTCAGGAGGTGCTTCGGTGTCTATTCTTAAGAGAAGTGCTCGAGACCCGAGATCACGGTTACGTTCGGCTGTTGGGAATGCATTTCTAGATTTACTGTAAAGTGACTGATGAAACCAAAAGGCATCAGTGTTGGGGAAAGTTACTTTTGAAAGTAATGCATTACAATATTGCGTTATTCTCTAAAAAAAAAGTAACTAATTGCGATACTTAGTTACTTTTTATGGAAAGTAATGCGTTACATTTTCTCACCTGGGCTGGGCTTGCTTGTTTATTTTTTTTTTATTAAGATAAAGTTCTATTTTTGGCAAATGTAAAGGCAATTTCACATCAAGGGCCCTATTTTAACGATCTGAAACGCAAGTATCAAACGCGAAACGCAAGTAACTTTGTGGGCGAATCTCGGGTTGGATCCCGGATCCCGACGCAAATCTAAAATGTGTTGGTCTGAAGTAGCTTCATTACTCATAGGTGTGGTTTGGGCGTAACGTGAAATAAACCAATCAGAGCGTCATCTCACATTCCCTTTAAGAGCAGGCGCGCTTGTTCCATGGCGGATTGCTATTATAAAGGCGGATTTGCCAGACGCACGCCAGGAGCGGTTCACAGCCGGTTGCAGTTTTCTGAAACTGCAAAATAGCACCAGGGAACATTTGCGCCAGAACACGCCTCCTCTTTTCGCTGAACCGCCCCCGGGAGCGCAAGTTCATTCCCTAATTTACCGGCGTGCGTCTGTGGAGGGAAAAGTCAGCTGTGCGTCGGGTGCAAAATAGGAATAATACATGCGTCGGTGTACAAAGGCAGTTGCGCTGGGTGCAAGATAGGGCCCCAAAAGTGAAATGAGCAAAAGTGAATAAGCCTAAAGCTGAAGGAAATGCAGATTCACTCCTGTACAGTAGAGGGCGCCGCTCAAATAAACCTTTCTCACAGAAGAATAGGACGCAGGAGAAGAAAGATCAACACTATTACTTCAGAAATAAAAACAACAAAATGAAACACAAATATGATGTTTATTTAAAGTCATTTTTGTGTATTAGTATGGTTAAATTGGATCATCGAAGGCAAGCAGCAAAGACATTGGTTAATAAAGTGACATTAAATACATAAAGTATATTTGTGTTATATAACGTTATTGCTTGTTCTGAGTTTGCATTTCACTGTTTTTATTCATTTTGAGGGATACTGAATCTGTTTTTTGTGCAAGTGAGATGAGTAATGCTCACATTTAGTCTAGAACTATAATAATAACCATCATGTTTCCACACAACGCCTCTGCATTTACTCATGATTTCTCTTAACATGAGGACAGGAGCTGTCAGTCAATAAATGGGGAAACTTATGGGTTAACTTAACTTGCATTACTTATTTGAATCAGATATTTTGTTGCAAATTTAAAATAAATTTTAGTTTACTAGTTACTTAAAAAAGAAATCTCATTATGTAACTCGCATTACTTGTAACACAGATACATGTTTTAACAGTATATTTAGTTCAGTTATCATCCCAGAAATACACTGAGGTTCATAAGCTTGGGTTAGTAAGATCTTTTAACGTTTTTGAAAGAATTTAATACTTTTATTCAGCAAAGATGTATTAAATTGATCAAACAAGACAGAAATGACATTTATAATGTTACAAAAGATACAAGTAAATGCTGCTCTTTTGAACTTTCTATTAATCAAACCCTGAATCCTATTCCTGAAAAATAAAATGAATCACTGTTTCCACAAAAATATGACGGTTTTCAACATTGATAATAATCAAAATAGTTTCTCGAGCATCAAATCATCACATTAGAGTGATTTCTGAAGGATCCTGTGACACTGAAGACTGGAGTGATGATGCTGAAAATTCAGCTTTGATCACAGGAATAAATTACATTTAGCATTATATTCACATAGAAAACAGTTATTTTAAATGGTAATTATAGGCTATTTCTCAATATTTTTACTGTATTTTTGATCAAATAAATGCAGCCTTGCTGAGCAGAAGAGACTTCTTACAAACCCCAGTCTATTGAACAGTAGTGTTTGCCTTTTTAATACATTTTTGGTGTTGAAGTTTTCTAATGTCTGACAGTTCAATGAACTAATAAAGAAAGAGATGTTGAACATGATCTCATTCATCAGTGGACATTTAAAGCACATTGCATTGAGGGACACATTGGCTATTCAAAACAATAATAATCTTGTTTCCCTAATTTTTTTTCTTGTTTTAAGCATTAACTCGCTTCATTTTGCTTCTCAAGTAAATGTATCTTGATTTAAGAAGAGAAAAATACTGAGGAAGACGTTTTTTGCCGTGCAGAGATTATTGAAAGGTAACATTAGTGATTGTTTAAACCCTCTCAGCGTAATGGTTTGATGACTGTGATCTTACGGGTGGAGTGGAACAGATGCACTGCTATTGATTGAAGGCTTTCTGCTGCAGTGCCGTTAACAACCGCAATTACTGAGCGCTTTACAAAGACGCCCTTTACACGGCGCCACTCATCATGCAGAGGGATTTAAGGCTGTCAATCAAACACGCTGCTGTCATTCACCGAGCGGTCAAGATGACCACAAAAAGCAGCAGGTGAAATCCCAGAGCCGATGTATATAATGCAGAACTACAACTCAGACAAATAACACACAATTATTAAGATCAGAACTGTGCCGTATGATTACACTTATTTCAACAGAGCATAAAAATACTGTTTTGCGCTCTCAAAAATGACTCGAACACTTTGTCCTTCAGTCCAGATGCAGATGCATCAGTGTATTGCTAAGACACACTGCAAAAAAGGATGTTCTTCCATGGTATTTTTGTCTTGTTTTTCAGTTCAAGCACCTAAAAATTCTTAAATCAACATACATTTGGAGACATCAACATATATTTGAGATTTTAAGTCTTGTTGCCTAAAAAAAATTCAAGCAAAAAACATTCTGCCGATGGGATCAGAAAAATAAACTTAATCCAAAGGGGGTAAAATATAATTTTTCGTACCCAATTGGCAAATATATTTTAAGCATAAAATCACTAATACAAATAAAAGCTTTTATCAGCCGATACTGATTATTGGCCGATACATCAGTGCATCTCTACTTAATATCTTAATTCATTTTCCTTCTCAAGTAAATGCATTTTGATTTAAGAATGTTTTTAGATATTTGTACTTGAAACCTACACAAAAATACTGAGGAAGAACACTTTTTTTTTTTTTTGCAGTGCAGAAGGTCAAAGGTCACATGGTGACCATCTTCTCATCAGTCTATTAACCTCTCCGGCTCCTTTCTATCTATTTTCCTTTCTACGACCTGCCCTTTACCTCTCTCACCGATTCTATAGAGATATCCTCATCTGTCCTTCATCATGCAGATAATCCAGAGCACAGGGATTTAACGTGACGAAAACGCTCCGCAAATGACAATGAGAGTTCATCTGATAACAGGAGAAAGACTTAAACACTGACTTGTGACTCCAGGCTTCTACAGAATCAGAACTTAAGGGCCTTGTGGCTAACCTTGAAAGGTTTACAAGGTACAGATAAAAATCAATTTCTCTGTGTATGTGATACAAGGGATTTTTACTTCTCTGCAACACAACTGTTGTCCTTTACAGAAAAAGAGAGAAAGAACAGGCAGAAAAGGAAACAGAGAGAGAGAGAGGGAGAGAGAGAGAGAGAGAGAGAGAGAGAGAGAGAGAGAGAGAGAGAGAGAGAGAGAGAGAGAGAGAGAGAGATCCTCAGTGAAGTGAGACGGATGCTAGTATTAGCCCATAATTCTCCATGTTCTTCACTAACACGCATCACCTTGGCCGCAAACCTCATTTTAAAGACTCCACACTGTTATTAATGGTGTTCACTCGAGTCAAGCATCACTACAGCTCATACTCATGGTTATGGATTTGAACTGACTGCTCAGACTGAGCATTAAATGCTTGTGCTACAGACATGAATGACATTTGTGAGCAACCGTCTAGCAACCACCTAATAATGCCCTAGAAACTACCCAGAAATCACTACTAACTGCCTAGCAACGCCCTAGCAACAATCTAGAATATCCTAGAAACCATACAGCAGTGTTGTAGCAAACACACAATAATCCCTAGTAGCCAATGTAATGCCTTAGAACCCAGCCCAGAATATCCTAGTAACAACATAGCAACATCCAAGCAACCACTCAATATTCCACAGGAACTGCATAGCAACACCCTAGCAACCACCCAGAATTCCCTAGTAACATTAAAGCAACATCCAATCACCCACCCAGAAATCCCTACCAACTGTATAGCAACATCCTAGTAACAACATAGCAACCTCCTAGCAACCACCCAGAATATACTAGAAACACAATACATAGCAACATCCTAGCAACCACCCAGAATTCCCTAGTAACTGCATAGGAACATATTAGCACCAACCCAGAACACTTTAGTAACTTCATAGCAACGCCCTAGCAACCACCCAGAATTCCCTATAGTAACCTCAAAGCACCATCCAAGCATTCACCCAGAAATCCCTAGTAACTGCATAGCAACATCCTAGTAACAATCTAGAATATATATAGAAACCATACAGCAAGTAGTAACCACCCAATAATCCCTATAGTAACCACACAGCAATGGATTCTACCCAGAATTCACAAGTAACATTGTAGCAACGCCCTAGCAACGACCCAGAATTCCCTTGTTACTACATAGGAACATATTAGCACCAACCCAAAACACTTTAGTAACCGCATAGCAACAGCCTAGAAACTAACCAGAATTCCCTAGTAACCTTGCAGCAACGCCCTAGCAACGACCCAGAATTCCCTTGTAACTGTATAGCAACATTCTAGCACCCGGCCAGAATACTTTGGTAACCGCATAGCAACACCCTAGAAACTACCCAGAATTCATTAGTAACCTCATAGCAATGACTCATTGTAACTGCCTAGCAACATTCTAGCAAACCACAGCCCAGAATATCCTAGAAACCATACAGCAACATTGTAGCATTCACCCAGTAATCCCTAGTAAACACATAGCAACATCCTAGCAACCACCCAGAATATAAGTGCCGCATAGCAATGGCCTATAGCAGCCAGCACCCATATTTTCTTTGGAAAAAATTGTGACGTAACTATCTGTAACGGTTTACATGAAGTAAACGACACCCATGAGACAGTTTCTCTGCAAAAGCACAATTTAGATTTAACTTTACAATGCAAATGACAAACATTTTTCCTGAATAATTCATCTAAGTGCTTTAAAAGCTGCACATTTCTCTTTTGAGCGCGACGCATGGTGTTTCTGTGAAGGTGTTTCCCATTTATGTTCAGCCAAAGGTGAAAAAGACAGGATGAAAGAGAAGCGGATGACAGAGGAAGAGAGAGATGAGTCAATCAGGCCTGTCGCCGTAAAAGTCAATTAGTAGAACGGACACTGACATCTAATTTCAAACAGAATTAATGGAGCGATCGCTGTCTCCAACTCATGAAGTAAAATCTATTTATAGATCAAGATCAAAGACAATCCAGTGGGGTCAGAGCACGACTTCTAAGACATTTTGCACAAATAATTATTATATTATAACCAATATATAACCAAATTATTTAACAAATAATAGTTTACAGAAAATGGTTCAGAAAGGAGGGGCTAATAAACCTGGAGATTCTGTTCACCCACATTAGGACGTCAAATCTGGGATTCAACTGAATAAAACAAAATATTACGCTAAAAATGTCGTGTAGAATTTACAATTTTCACTCAAAAATAAACAGCAAGTATATAACACATTGAATTTAGAAAATTTGAAACTGAAATAATAATAATAATCCAAAAATCGTTGTTTTATCAACAACTCTAAAAAAAAAGAATTTTTTACAGTGTAGTTTATGCTTATTGATAAACTTGCAAATTAAGGAAAATATATATATAAAACAATAACTTTGGTATACTATAGACCTGTGTATTTCGTTAAATTTAATTCATTGTATGGCTTTTAATTAAATTGTTATAACTATCTTGTACATGTTTGAAAATATTTATTTAAAAAATGTGCATTTAAGACTGAAATATTATTTTCTTGTAAAATGTACTCCAGTAATCTTTGTTTTAACAACTCTTTTTACAGTGTATATACTTTATGCTTATTGATAAAATTATATTGTCTCTAAATTAAAGGAAAAATGTATATATATACAACATAAAACAATAACTTTGCTATAGATACTGTATGTGTATTTAGTTTAATTTAATTAATTTTATAACCTTTAATTTTATTGTTATTATGAAAAATCATTGTTTACAGTGTAGTTTATGCTTATTGATAAACTTCAAATTAAAGAAAACATATATGCAAAAAACAATAACTTTGCTATAGACGTGTAACGTGTATTTAATTTAATTAATTTTGAATTAAATTATTATTATTACTATAATCTTGTGCATGTTTAAAAATATATTTTAAATAAATACATTTTTCTACAAGTACATTTAAAAAAAACGCATTAACAAGGTCAAATTGTGAATAATGTGTTGTTGTGGCTGGACCGTTTCTCTCAGCTCTTTTCCACAGACATAATCTGACGCCTCGACCTACCGATCATCATTTATCCTAATAAAACCACATCTATTCGCTCCTCTGGATCTCGCAGCGCCTCAGATTCATCAGATATATGTGTCGCAGTAGCTCTGCATTCATCCTGACCTTCACACAAGCTGAGAAACCTGGAGAAAACTGTGTGTGTGACTGCAGTGAACACACTGAATCTGCATCACGACCGCTAAGGGTTTTTCAGTGGCTGGTGGAGATATCTGGTAAAACAAGGGGGTTGATGGTTAATACAGTGCACAAGCAGTCAATCTGAATATAAACCACAGCAGGATCATCAGACGGGGACTTAGGTCACTTCTTTAGGGGTTTGTTATGCAATAATGACTGGCTGACTGTATGTGCATATAATATTTAATATTATTATCAGGATCAGCCAGAAGTTTTACTTGTGTCAGAATTTGTCACTGGATTTCTGGTAAGAGCATTGCGTTAACAACGCAAGGTTGTGGGTTCGATCCCAGGGGATTGCACATACCTATGTATAAATGTATAGGATAACGCAATGTAAGTCGCTTTGGATAAAAGCGTCTGCCAAAATGCATAAATGTAAATGTCACACCTTTTCTATCTCACATCTTTTTTGAATTTCGAGCAAATATTGTGTAAAATACATGTTTTTAGTTTAGTTTGATTTAGTTTCAGCAAATTCTATCTCTTTTGTATCATTAAAATGTTTCACAAATACGTAATGTATACACATTTTAATTTAAAGAAGCTCTATGTAGAATTCAGAAACCCGTGTTATAGCGACACCGGTGGCCGTTGGGTGAACTGCAGCAGCACTAACATACAAGAGACTGAACGTGATTCAAGACCCTGATATTCTCACAGCAAAGGTCTTTTTCATTCTTTGCTTAGAAATAAAAACTATAATTTTAACTAAATTATTATTAATTTAACAGTTAATGGCAGCAGCTTTGTAGTGTAATATAAGCGAATGAATTGGAGCGGGAGCAAATGAGTTCTCAAAAGTGGACACACCCTTAATTATGCAGAACTTTAAGGCTTAATATAATTTAAACGGATGAGTAATAAAAAAATTCACCCCCCTCACAGTCGTCATGAAGGGCAAAATTAGCTGTTTAGACCACTTTTTGCTCCAGGTTGTAAAACATGTTTTATTCTGCTGTAAAGTTGGGCATTTCAACATGGGGGAGATGCAGATTTGACTCACTTCTGCAGCCAGCCTCAAGTGGCCAGTTGATGAATTGCCGTTTAATTCACTTCCGTGTCGGTTTCAAGAGAGAGACAGGGAGGTTGCCACTTGGTATAGATATGTATATATATATATATATATGGGAGATAAACTGTTAAATTGTTTGTATCTATATTGTGTTACAATATTTTATCTTTATACAATATCTTTTTTTTTGCTCGAAATAAACTTTAATTAAATCAAATCAAAAAAGTTTCAAATACTGCAGCGATACTGTTAACGAACATCCAGACGCTGTAGGATTGAAAATAATCCAAGATATTTGAAATGAACAAAGACATTTGCTTTACTGTTTTCCACAAGGACCTTTAGGAGATCCCAAAGACTCAGAGGGGCTGATAGTGATCAAGGCCTGTAGGACAAGATTTGTGAACTTCAGGGGTCGATGACTTGGCACACCTTTAGTACAATGGGGGAAGTTGTAATGATCTGATTGGTCAGTTTGAATGTCTCACATTTGGGTTTTAGTCACATGGTCAGGGAAAGGATACATTAAAGCAGCGCTCAGTAAGACTGGCTGTTTTCTCGCAGGTTTCTCTCTCGAGCTCCCCCTACAGTTTCGGAGTATATATATATTATGAGAAAACTGTCGTAAACTCGTTGTCAACACTCACCCCTCCCATCTCGCTCAGGCCATGTGCATTTGTTTTCAGAGAAGCCGGCGAACAAACGGAGCCATGTCAACTGAAGTATGTATGATTCTCAGAAGAATATCATATAAATGTTGAGATAGTGTATATTTGTATTGTGTTGCCAAACGTAATCAGTAACATTATGGCGAAAAACAATACTATAAGAAATATTCCGCTATTTATTTCTATTTAAGTTTGAACTATAGCTATAGACACTTAGATTATACATTATCAAAATAAATGTTACGTTACATTCTTTTATAATTTTGACGGTGATCCGAGTTGTCCATCATAACGATTGACCAAACAAAGTCAAACACGTAGCCTAGTTTGTTTATTTATTTTGGCTATAATTTATTCGTTCATACCGTTTGGTTTGAAATTTCATAAGTTGTATTGCTAGCTAGCATCCTAACATGCTAGATCTGTGAACATGCAACATATAACGTTACTAATTCTGAGGCAGGCGGCAAGCTAAACTAAAGCATAATTTGAAGAATTTCATATCGATTTATAGGCGATCTCAGTAACACAAATAAAACCTGATAGAGGAACGGACAAAACACTACAGAAAACAAACACGTTTGTTTACTACTGAAAATGCTAACATCTAAGTTACAGTAGCGTACTAGTAAGCCCGTAACAGACAGCGACCATAATAAAAACCTAAACAGACAATAACAAACATCCTGAGGTCACAATTACAAGAAATACAAACATTAAACACAGTTTATTCTAAAGATACAAGTGCAACAGCAAGAAGGCCAGGTCAGCATCGGTTTTGCAGGCTTCGGTTTCTTTCAGTTCTCTCCATTCTGAAAAAACCGGTCCAATATTAACTCTAGTCTGACTTCACGCTCGGTCAGTCTCCCGTTTCCTCTTTCTTTGGTCCTCTGACAAAGATTTCCTAGCTTTCTGCTTCTTTTTTACATGTTCAGCCATTATGAAAACTTAAAGAACTCAATATCTAGCGTTACCTTGTTCTTATAGCTAGCCGGATACTGGATGGATGAGGGCGTGTACGCGTGCAGTGCCGTAAAGCAATTCGTTACCTCGCGAGACCTGATATCACACGATACTTCCTAACACTGAGGCCGGCGGCCCGCCGGCCCAAAGTTGCAAGGGTGGTTTTGCGGCTCACAGGCACCAGGGGGGTGCGAGACGACCACCATTCAACCCGAAATCAGTAATATAACCATTACAATGACTCCAAAGCTGTTCGGTTAAGGTAAAAAAGTTACTTAGTTCACCTTTAAGATTGAAACTGTTGCTCTGCCTCTTTAATTCTCTGGGTCCCTCTCTCTCTCTCTCTCTCTCTCTCTCTCTCTCTCTCTCTCTCTCTCTCTCTCTCTCTCAGGTAACATTTTACATATAGGCTGGGTACAATTAACGGTATAAGTTGTCATCATCTCATACATCTAAGTGTAACCATAACCATATTTTGTCATTAAACCTAAATTACAAATAATGTGCTAACTAGTTTTTATTTGGTATTGACTTCGAAGTGCTACATATTGCAATTCAATATCGTCACTCTATAGCAACGCTCTCCCACATATTGAGCTATTGTAACTGCGCTTATTTCCATCGTTGGTATAAGTAGCAGTGGGTGGAGAAGACAAGAAATGTACAGTTTTCTACCATCTTGCTGACAACGTTTCTTTAGTCATTCGGCAGTCTTGCAGACTGAACCCCTGCGATCCACCCTTACAACGCCGTCCACTGCAGAGAGCCACGTTTATATGAATATGTAAATATGTTCTGCGCGATTTCCTTTCAATAACAAAATAAGCACAACAGCGTGGAGAAACAGCAGTTCAGAAAGCATCTGATCATAGTGATGTGGAT
Source organism: Leuciscus leuciscus (assembly GCF_965113295.1). Lineage (NCBI taxonomy): Eukaryota > Metazoa > Chordata > Actinopteri > Cypriniformes > Leuciscidae > Leuciscus > Leuciscus leuciscus. The sequence continues at coordinate 3,280,601 of NC_138743.1, forward strand.
GTTTGCATCAGTTCTAAAGTATAATTATATACTATATAGATGTTAAAGTACAGAACGCCTCTTTCGGCATAATCCTGAACATTGTACAAGCATTAGTTTTATGTGTCACTGAACGAAAAAGAGGCTTTTATGGACAAAATATTTTGGTGCTGATGTGTGAATTTATTAGTAAGTGACATATGTTCTTCATTCATCTTTCCGATCGACAAATGATTGCGTTTCTTTGTTCCGCTGTAAATGCGCTGTCGATATCTTCTATAACAAACGCGATGGCAGAATCTCCACATCTCAATTCTCCAGCGGCAGCCATCTTTGTTGTAAACGAATTCAACCCAAGTGCTCTTTGGCGACGTGGATGATTACGTAACCGTTGATCATCTGTCCATCATCGTATAAAGCCCGCCCTGACAATTTGATTGGTCCGAACAGCTCTGGTTCGAGCATAATAGCTCCACAACGGATCAAGTCCAGACCGAACCTCCCGACCTCAAATATTGTGGGTGTGGCTAAGCTCGGCTGGCATCCAGGCTATGAATTTATGGTAAAAATGTAAATATGAATGTGTCTCTTAATGGTAAAAAGCCAGAACGTTGTTGTTTGTGTGTACAGCATATATGTGTGCTTCTGTGTAAGTCATTCTGATAATTTTACGGTAATTTGCTGGGATTATTGTGTGAAAGGGGCTATTGATCATGTTACTCTTGGTACAAACAATATTGAAGCATCGATGCACAAGATGAACATGATCATAAAATGTTATAGCTGTACTGAATAAGAAAGGAAGCCCAAATGTATCAGCATTTTATCAGCCATCGGGAGACCCAGCATCAGTAGTGCTATTGAAAAACACACACTGATTTGAAACTAAAATGACAAGTAAACAGAAAGGGAAAAATGTGTCTCAGCTGTAAGAGTGTCTGCAGACCAAACAAGCTGAACTCAGAATAGCTGATATAAACGAGCCTCCCTTCAGGACTTTGGGTGTTTATCGAGCCGTAGTGAATCTCTCCTGTCACTCGGCGCTGGAGCCGTCGCACAGATAAAGTGTGTGTGTGTGTGTGTGTGTGTGTGGGATTACTTGAAAGTCAATCAGTAATAATCCCACGGGATGGAGTGAGAAGTAATTAATGCGCACATTTCCAGAAAGTTTTGTTACAGTATTCTAACAAGCTGGCCTCTGTCAGGCTGCGTCAAATCTCACAGGACGAGATTATTTAAGTTCGTAAAAGCAAAGTCATGAGAGACCGAGATCAGCTGATTTCTCCCTTCACCTGCAACTGGAGTCGGTGCTAAAGGTTTGCTATAGTTAATATTACACAATAGAGTCTAGGTGACATCAGAGGAGACAAAAATGACATTATATACAAGATTAGGAAGGCTTTTGTGTTGATTTGTGAGAGTGAATGACTTAGCAAACACAACTGATAAATCTTAGTTGCACACCGAACAAAAACAAGTTAAAATGAAGTAAATTTGGAGGTTGTTTTGTGGGATTCGAACATGCTTTTCCAATGCAAACTTTCCGGAAAGTTTTGTTTTTCTATAGTGAACACTGTAGTGTTATTTTACATTCAGGCCTAATTATTACATGTCTGTCCCTGAATACTACAGTTAGACCTTACTTTATTTGTAACTTTGTTATATTGTATTTATCTATGCTTGTAATTAGTCTATTTGTTCTTATTTTTTACTTTCCCCCCATTTACTTATTTTTCTTGCTGATGTGAAATATTATCCGATCCATGACTCAGAAACCGTAATATGATCTGAACCATGAGTTTTGTGATGAGTTGAAACACTATCCCTAAGCAAAGAAAGGAAAATAACATGTGCGTGTGAGTTTATAAGGGCCTTTATGTCAACCTCAGTATGTTTATACATAATATTGCACTGTAAAAATTATATTTTCGAAGTTGTAAATAAAACAAAGATTACTAGACTACATTTTATAAGACAATACTATATGCAATCTTTCCTACTTTAAAAAATGTGTATTTAATTCAATGTTATTTGTGACATTTACTAGCAATTTCCGAGTGCAAATTGTTTCAAAGTGAATCCAATCCACCAAATTATTAGTGTGCTGGATATGAAATCATACAGAAATGTCGACACAGCAAAATAACACATGCAACGCCCAGTTAAATGCGCATGTGTTGGACTGGAGACAAATGTTAGAAACGTCTGGCTTAAAATAGCGCTTATCGAGGCACTCCTGCTCCGAGCATCTGTCCGAACAACACAACTGTCCAAATAAGCATTTCGATCATATTTTGAGGGCTAAGGTCACTACAGATATGAAACACACATGCGCACACACACACACACACACACACACACACACACACACACACACGCTGCAGTTGTTCCACGACCCGAGGTGCAAACGGCTCTTTCATCCCTCTATCTTTCCTCCGGTTGTCTTCTTCTTACTGAGCTTTGAGAATGAACTTTTAAAGGCCACAAGCCATTTTTGGCATTCGTGACATTTTGCGAAGATTCATTCTCTGTACATCTGTTTAAAACATCTGGACTCCACGTTTACAACGACAGGTCCGGTGTGAACAGAACATGGAGAGCGCAGGTTATCAGGGAATGAGGATGTGATGATTACCCTGAGGTTAGGGTTAGGGTTAAGCACTTACATGACTTGAGGAATCTTCCATGTCTGAAGAACAAACACGAATTATTAAAGGGTTAGTTCACCCAAAAATTTTAATTCTGTCAGTAATTACTCTCCCTCATGTTGTTCCAACCCCGTAAGACCTTCGTTCATCTTCGGGACACAAATTAAGATATTTGTGATTAAATCTGAGAGCTGGCTCACTCCTCCATAGGCTTCTAAGACATTTAATTTTATATGTATTCTAAGACATTTAAAGATATTTAATTTAATTTTATCAATCAATAAATTCCTCTTGAAACAAACTTTGTTGTATTATTTTAATTTAATACTGTGAAGCTGCTTTGATACAATCTGTATTGTGAAAAGCGCTATACAAATAAACTTGACTTGACTTGACATTATGGGCCCTATCTTGCACCCAGCGCAATTGACTTTGTACAGCGACGCATGTATCATTCCTATTTTGCACCTGCGCAAAGCGGACTTTTCCCTCCACAGAAGCACGTCGGTTAACTAAGAAATACACTTGCGCTCGCGGGGGCGGTTCAGCGCAAAGAGGAGGCGTGTTCCGGCGCAAACGTTCCTTCATGCTATTTTGCAGGTTTAGAAAACAATTGCGCCACTAACCAGGAAAAAATAGTTTAAACTCAGTGGCGCGTTGCGCATGTTATTCATATGCTATTTTAAGGGCGCATGCTTGGCCATAATCAATGTAGCGTGTGCACAACGCGCATACACTTTGATTCTCTCATCTACACAGAAGCAGCAGTTTTCATTTTTGCAAATCATACATTATTACGATAGATAGATAGATAGATAGATAGATAGATAGATAGATAGATAGATAGATAGATAGATAGATAGATAGATAGATAGATAGATAGATAGATAGATAGATAGATCATTTATTATAAAAGCATACATCTAACTTACACATTTACCCAAATTATCATACGCCTGTTTAACCGAAGTTAATTTGGGTGGGTTTCTCCATCCCCAGTGTCCCTGACGAGAACGTCGGTCTCCTCGGCTGTGAACCGCTCCCGGCGTGCGCCTGGCAAATCCGCCGATATAATAGCAACCCGCCATGGAACAAGCGCGCCTGCTCTTAAAGGGAATGTGAGATGACGGTCTGATTGGTTTATTTCACGTTACGCCCAAACCACACCTATGAATAATGAAGCTACTTCAGACCAACCCCTTTTAGATTTGCGCCGGGCGCAAGAGGCATTTATCCCGCCGGGAAAATAGCAACAGCGCCGAGACCCGCCCACAAAGTTACTTGCGCTTTGCGCTTGACACTTGCGTTTCAGATCGTTAAAATAGGGCCCTATAACTTGCCGGCCCAGAAAATGCATTAAAGACATCGTTAATATAGTCAAAGTGACTCCAGTGGCTCAATCTTAAGTTTATAAAGCGACGAGAATACTTTTTGTGCACAAAAAAACCCCAAAATAACGACTTTATTCCACTATTCATTTCCTTCACTCTGGGCCTCAAGTCTTTTCACGTACATGCACAACACAGAAGCGCTGCGCTGTTTTACTACGTGAAATAACTCGAGGCCCAGAGAGAAGGAAATGAATAGTGGAATAAAGTCGTTATTTTGGGGGGTTTTTGTGCACAAAAAGTATTCTCGTCGCTTTATAAACTTAAGATTGAGCCACTGGAGTCACTTTGACTATATTAACGATGTCTTTAATGCATTTTCTGGGTCAGCAAGTTATAGTGTCTTAGAAGCCTATGGAGGAGTGAGACAGCTCTCAGATTTAATCACAAATATCTTAATTTGTGTCCCGAAGATGAACGAAGGTCTTACGGGGTTGGAACAACATGAGGGAGAGTAATTACTGACAGAATTTAAATTTTTGGGTGAACTAACCCTTTAACACTGATGTTTCATAAATTCAGCTCTATCTATCCATCCATCCCTCTCTCTCTTAGTTTAGTGCTGGACAACAATTAATCGCATCCAAAATAAAAGTTTGTGTTTACATAATATATATGTGTGTACTGTGTATAATTATTTTGTATATATATAAATACACACACATGCATGTATATACTGTTTCATGTATAAATAACACATTTTTCTTAAATATATACATGCATGTGTGTGTATTTATATATACAAAATAATTATACACAGTACACACATATATATTATGTAAACACAAACTTTTATTTCGGATGCGATTAATCGATGCCCAGCATTAATACGCATATATATATATATATATAAATTTGGGGCTTTTTTCGCGTCAGTCTTATTGGTCAAGAAATCATGGTCTGCAGTCCTGCACTCACACACACACACACACACACACACTCACACACACACACACACATTGATTTCTTATGGTTCACTACATACAGAATTCCAAACATTCCAAGCATTGTAAAATTATTCCCCCACAGACTCCCTGGAACCTTCTGTCATTCACACACATACACACACACACACACACACACACACACACAATTGAGACGTTAACACCCTTCCCCCAGCTCATGGATTCACACATCTCAAACAAACCAAACCACCTGCTCCATTATTTCAAACACACACACACACTAAAATATGAAAGGAAATCCAACATTTTGAGTGATCCGACCTTGAAATGCATCTGGAGAGATGGAAGTGTCGAAACATGAAGGGAAGGTGTGTGTGTGTGTGTGTGTGTGTGTGTGTGTGTGTGTGTGTGTGTGTGTTGTGTGTGTGTGTGTGTGTGTGTGTGTGTGTGTGTGTGTGTGTGTGTGTGTGTGTGTGTGTGTGTGTGTGTGTGTGTGTGTGTTTGTGTGTGTGAGTGAGTGTGTGTGTGTGTGTGTGTGTGTGTGTGTGTGTGTGTGTGTGTGTGTGTGTGTGTGTGTGTGTGTGTGTGTGTGTGTGTGTGTGTGTGTGTGTGTGTGTTCGCTGACTAAAAACTGCCCTGATTGAGTCTTATTTCCACAATATAATTGATTTCATAAGCGCTTGTTGGAGTGAATCACGCTCTCTCTGCTTTCAGGTTTTTTAGAAACGAGCTGATTATGTAAACACACACTCGCATAAAAACGGCAAACACTTCCTGCGGCTTTCGTTCACAAAGAAACTTTCATGTCTTTTCCGAAACTTAGCAAAGCTGCCTAACAAGACGCTCTTGACACAAAGATCCCAGCATGCAACATGATTACGCCGCTGCCTGTGAACCTTATTTCAGTTGAGCTTTTAACGCAGATTCACGTGTGTCCTTTGTGAAGGAAGCAATCCCATAATGCAGTGCAACAACTCATTATCAAAATGTCGATTACAAACATAGTCAAGTCAAGTGAAGTAAAAAATATATTTCTAAAGCACATTTAAAAGCATCAGAGTTGCACCAAAGTGCTCTACAATAAAACATTGAGCATTTAAAAATGCATAAAAGTAAACCCATTTAAATAATCTAATCTAATTAAAAGCCAGAGAGAACAAATAAGATTTAAGACCCGATTTCAAACTGGCTAATGAAGGAGCAGACCTCACATTTAGGGTTTGAACTGTTACAAACATTATAATTCATTCAATAATCAAAATTATGAGAAAATAAATGCCCAATATTTGCAGGATGTGCTTTTATGCTTATAGAGGATCATGTTAATGTCAGACTCTATAGGAATCAGTTGAGTCGCGTCTCTCAGGTGCTTCATATAGACTGCACTATTTCCCATGATTAACGATTATAATATGATTATTCTCTCTAATATTGTGTTGCATCAAAGCTGTGGTGTTGTCACTGTTAACTACAACTAAAACTATTAAATGTTTCAGCAATTTAAATAAAACTATATACAATGAAGATGAGAAACTTAAAATAAAACAATATAAATAAAAATTATAAATGTTTCCTTGGCAACTAACTGAAAGCTGGAGTACTTTAGTGCTTTAGGTTAGTGTGTGTGTGTGTGTGTGTGTGTGTGTGTGTGTGTGTGTGTGTGTGTGTGTGTGTGTGTGTGTGTGTGTGTGTGTGTGTGTGTGTGTGTGTGTGTTTGTGTGATGGGTAGGTTTAGGGGTTGGGTTAGTGTGTGTGTGTGTGTGTGTGTGTGTGTGTGTGTGTGTGTGTGTGTGTGTGTGTGTGTGTGTGTGTGTGTGTGTGTGTGTGTGTGTGTGTGTGTGTGTGTGTGTGTGTGTGTGTGTGTGTGTGTGTGTGTGTGTTGGGTAGGTTTAGGGGTTGGGTTAGTGTGTGTGTGTGTGTGTGTGTGTGTGTGTGTGTGTGTGTGTGTGTGTGTGTGTGTGTGTGTGTGTGTGTGTGTGTGTGTGTGTGTGTGTCAGTGTGTGTGAGAGTGTGGGAGTGTGGGAGTGTGTGTGTGTGTGTGTGTGTGTGTGTGTGTGTGTGTGTGTGTGTGTGTGTGTGTGTGTGTGTGTGTGTGTGTGTGTGTGTGTGTGTGTGTGTGTGTGTTTGTGTGATGGGTAGGTTTAGGGGTCGGGTTAGTGTGTGTGTGTGTGTTGGGTAGGTTTAGGGGCTGGGTTAGTGTGTGTGTGTGTGTGTGTGTGTGTGTGTGTGTGTGTGTGTGTGTGTGTGTGTGTGTGTGTGTGTGTGTGTGTGTGTGTGTGTGTGTGTGTGTGTGTGTGTGTGTGTGTGTGTGTGTGTGTGTGTGTGTGTGTGTGTGTGTGTGTGTGTGTGTGTGTGTGTGTGTGTGTGTTTGTGTTTGTGTGATGGGTAGGTTTAGGGGTTGGGTTAGTGTGTGTGTGTGTGTGTGTGTGTGTGTGTGTGTGTGTGTGTGTGTGTGTGTGTGTGTGTGTGTGTGTGTGTGTGTGTGTGTGTGTGTGTGTGTGTGTGTGTTGGTAGGTTTAGGGGTTGGGTTAGTGTGTGTGTGTGTGTGTGTGTGTGTGTGTGTGTGTGTGTGTGTGTGTGTGTGTGTGTGTGTGTGTGTGTGTGTGTGTGTGTGTGTGTGTGTGTGTGTGTGTGTGTGTGTGTGTGTGTGTGTGAGAGTGTGGGAGTGTGGGAGTGTGTGTGTGGGTTGTGTGACCTCACAGTTAAGGCTAGTTCTATAGACATCAGCATCAGAGCAATCCGCCCCACCAGACAAAGGCATCCCGGCAACAGTATCCTAGCAACCACATCCTCTGCAATTCCATGACCCCCATATTCCACATCTGTAGATCAGTGAGGACACACACACACACACACACACACACAGGTATCCAAGCTTTAGATGCTCTGATACACAGGCGAAACACAGAGGAATTGAGCGTCTCCCGCTCGACTTAGTGATCCGCACACACACACACACACACACACACACACACACACACACACACACACACACACACACACTGTCTCATCCGTTCTCCACTCGTCTCCTTCTCTGTCTGGCACTCTTTGCTTTCCTCCCATCACTGTCACTGTGTGTGTGCCTGTAGCCGAGCGAGTCCCACTATCTCACACTTATCTGTGTGACAAGACTTTGAATGTAAGAGCTTGCAACTTTTCTCGCTCGAGGGGAAACACATGAAACGAGCTTCAAATTTCACTTTCACTTCTTCAGAGCACAAACGAACAGCCTCTTTTGGAACAATTCAAATCAAATGAGCGTTTTTGAAGCCCATATTGCATTTTTTCTCTAATTTGAGGTGATATCTGCTTTTTTCTCCACGATACACATTATTTTTAACACTCTTTACTGAAAACGTAAAATGTGGCAGAAGCGTCTGTCTGCTGATCTGCAATCTTTCTCACTGTAAAATCTGCATATTTTGCATGAGTCATAATAATCAGGCGGCTCGTTATCCCCTCATTTTTTATTTGAAGTCACTACAGCCTCCATATCAGATCAAGTGCACATTAATTACTTACACTCATGAAATCATTTATTATCTTGAGACTTTCGCTTCCTAAACTGAAGCCTGGCGTCAGACATCATGATTCCCTGCATTAATCTGGATTAATGATTCGTTCAGTCATAATCTCACCTCTTGACCCATTTATGGGTACATTTTATGAAGACGGGTTCATATTTCACCCCAAAACTATGACAAAAATAAATTTATTATTTTTTGTATCTGCCATTAAGATCTTTTGCATTGCAATTTTAGATAATTTTGTGAAATTAAGTGCATTCAAACCCAAATTCTCATTACTGTAATACAATAATAATAATAATGGGGGAAAAACACAATCTGTAATACTCTAAAGAAAACTTAAATTCATTAAAAAATACATTGCTATTTATATAATATTTTCACTGTTTTTGCATTACAGTAATGAGAATTTGGGAGGTAAATGTATATAATTGTCATGGAAATATACATTTACATATACTGTGTGTGTGTGTGTGTGTGTATATATATATATATACGGAGGTGATATTTGCTTTTAATCACCCTACAAGTTTGGTTGAACCATCAAAACATAAGAAAAAAAAAAAATATATATATATATATATATATATATATTAAATATGAGGGAAGACCAAAACACTAAACTTGGTTACGATATTTATCTGGCAAAATTATTTGACAAAAAGGCAAACTACAGCTACAGGTTTTATTTTACTAAGCGAAAAATAAGATGCACAGAAAAAAATAAAATAAAAAGCTCACAGGAAAAAGCAAACATCAGTTTTTAATATTTCGTTGGATTTCTCATGTTTTTTTGCAATGTCTCCATAATTACTTTGTATAACAATGGCAATAAAAATCTGTCCGTGCAATTTGGCATGTTATATTGCTAAATGATATATATATATATATATATAGCTTATTAAATATATATATAAATCGTGAGATTGACCCATAATCCAAAAGTTGGTATTACAAACGTCTAGTTCACTTGTCCTCACCTACTTCTCTAAATAATGTCTTGTAGTTTTCATTTTCATCTTGTATGCTAATCTATAAGTATACCCGGGCCGGTCTATTTAAACATCATTAGTGTGATGGAGTGTCTTCATCTGACCTTGCTGAGAACCAGCCGCTGCTCAAAGCCATCTGTACAATTATGCTTATTATCTTCTTTTTATAGTGAACTACCACTTTATATGAGACAGATATATTTTAAGACAGAAAGTCAAGCACAGAGCACGTTTAACATCAAAATATAAATCAAAAGCTTTCTATATATATATATATATGGGTCAATGACATGGCGTGTCAATTCTGGTGTCCAAAGCATATTCATAATATTAAAAATGTATACATTTTTAAATGCACTTCATTAAGTGACTCAACTTCCCCCTCTTTAATTACTCATGTGAGAATTTATTATCAATAATGAATCTTTAAGGAAATATTGAGCTCAAAAGTCCCAAAATGTCATTCCGGGTAACTGTCCCGGCTTAAAATCTGAATATAAAAATACGACAAAATTTTTTAAAATTGAAATAAAAGTATTTAAAATCTACTTGGGCATAATTGTATTGATGTTTTTTTATATATATTATATATAGCTATATAGCATATGCTTGCATCTATTGTTTTATTTGTAATAATCACGAAATATAACAAGTCAAATAGCACGGACATAATTTTTTAGTCAGGCTGTTACACAAAGAAATTATGGACACGAGCAAAAAAACAAGAGAAAACTAACAAAATATTAATAACAGATGTTTTGCTTTTTCCTGTGAGCTTTTTATTATGCATTTTATTTTGTGCATACTAAAATAAAACCTGTAGCTGTATTTGCCTTTTTGTCAAATAATTTTGTCAAAGAGAAATACCTGAACAAAGTTAAGTGTATAAATACTCCCAAATACTCATTACTTTAATGCAGAAATATTATATAAATATAAGTTTGTCATAAGTCTTTTACAGAAGTCATCTGTAAAATTATGCTTATCTTCTTTTTATCATGAACTACTGCTTTATATGAGACAGATATATTTAAAGACAGATAGTCAAGCACAGAATATGTTTAACATCATCTAAATTATAATGAACTATGAAAAACTTTAGGCAGCAAATGTGAAATTCACTGTAACTGAGATCAACAAGATTCCTCTAGCAACTGAACCAGGATCAGCGACCCGTGCGGCTCAAACACACTGTACATATAATGGGTCGGTCAAACGTGTTTAACAGGCCAAATCGATTCACATCGCAGTGTGTGTGTGTGTGTGTGTGTGTGTGTGTGTGTGTGTGTGTGTGTGTGAGCGCCGGTGGCGACAGAACCACAACAACAGCTTTTCCAACAGTAGCGTGTCGGTCCTCGTGTGTGATGAAGTTAGTGGGTCAACAAGTTCCTCTTCCTCATGACAGCTCTGGTGCCTTTTAACATGTGACAAACAGACAAACATGTGCATCTTTACCTCTAGAAGTTGCATATTAATTTCAAATTTTTGTGCAACATGCATCAAATGGACGGTTTGTTATCGTTAACTAAAAATTGTTTTAGTTAATTGAAATACAGCTTAAAATAAAATATAAGTATTAGTTGAAGAACTTAAATATGTTGCATTGGCAACCAACTGAAATACTGAAATACTGAAAATATTAAACCGAAAGCTAATTCACACCATTTCAGTGCTCCTATAAATGCTATTTTAAAGGTTCCTAATGTTGTTTTGGAGTCTCCATAATAGATGTACATGCATCCAAGGTCAAAAACACTTAAATTTTATCATAATATTAATTAATCTTTGCAGAGAGTCTGAAACAGTTAGTTCGAAGATTCAGTCTCTCTAAGCCCCGCCTCTCCGAGAGCTGCTCTGCTCTGATTGGTCAGACGGCACAGTCTGTTGTGATTGGTCGACTGCTTACAGCGCATGTCGGAAACTTAACGCTCATTAGCATATCTGAATTTCAGCTCTTTCTCTGCGTTTGATACACAGTGATTCGAACAGTAATGATGGAGTCGGTTTTACCGAATCAATTCGAGTCTCATCCTTTTGATGTGGATTTGCAGCGTCGTCTCGACATGAACAACACAAACCAAACTCTTCCAGTCTCAGATACAACTACAGTGTTTGTGGGCGGGGCAAAGAGATGCTGTTCGCCGGCAGCCAATGAAGACCACAGGCTGGCATTATGCAAATTTATTACATTGTCACGTAGGTTTACAAAGTTACTGACGACTCATTTCAGCAGTTCAGAATCAATTCTATCTTTTAGGAGACAATAACTTTATTTGATCTTTAAAACTTTGCAGACCTTTAGCATTCACTGTAAACCCGAATAAGTTGGCAAAACTAAAAAAATGTAAGGCAATCTGTTGCCTCAAATTTTTTAAGTTAAGAAATTCAAAGTTTAAGTAAGCAGAACTGGCAGATTTGTACACATTTTAATTGTTCTTAACTTGAAATGTTTGAGTACACTAATTCATGCATTTAACTTTAAACTTTCATGTAATCTCAATGTGAACACTTTTATTAGTATAAACTTTAACAAGCTAGTTTGCTAACATACTAATTTGTTAACATGTTAACAATAGTATGTTATACAGTAGCACTTGCTGTATGAGTGCAGGAATACAAAGCTTGCTCTCAAATCAAGCTCATGCACACTCGTCACCATGATGGTCACTATCCTAAAACCAACATTAACAGAAACTCTTCTAAATTAGCATAAAAAAAAACATTAATCACTACTAAATCTCCCACTTAACATTAATCTATCACAAAAAAAACCCACATAATTTTAGCATTTACTCTCCCTTTCGAGTGCCATCGGTAAAGCATGCTGGGAAATAGACATCCCAGCCGTTTCTTAATTAAAACTAAATTAAAATTTAATACAAAAATTGATTCATAAAACTCAAAACAATGAAACAGTTCAGTTTACTTGAAATATATCAGTTCTGTGAACTTGAAAGAAAAAGAAAGTGCTAAATACTCATAAAAGTTAATTTGACTGAACTAATTAGTTTAATTTAAGTTTCTCCAACTCAAACCAGTTAATTATTTTGAGTGTTAGGGTTTACAGTACACACTGCATGAAAGGTAATATACGAAAGAGCATAATAGGGGCACTTTAATAAATAACGTACGGGCCTGAAGTCTTAGCAGGTGTTCGTCAGGGCAGCACCTGTGCACTCCATGTTTTGAATGCCTCAACACAATGACATTCACACTGACCACATGGTCAACATTATTAGGGCCTGTGCTCTCGGAGAATGACTCAACGAGGACGAGACGAAACAAATCTGCGCTCCACAGCTGTGCTTTCATCCATTTACACACACAACCTGTTTCTATTCCACACCTAGATCAAATCTGAAGCATCATATGCCTCTCTCTGATGTACAATTACATTTCGATTCACAAGCTCTCCATTTGATTCAGTTCCGATTCATTTTCTTGAACGTAACTATTACATCTTTACATAAATATTAACACATCAAATTGATGTGAAAATATAGAAAATATCCCATCGCTCAAAGTTATGATATCTTGATGCTGCTTTAGCGATTTCAGTGAAGGATTCGTCAGACTGATTCATACAGCGACTCCTAAGTTCAAGTCACTTATTCATAAATTGTTCTACACTGGTGGAGAAGTATGTTTGTGATTCACTGAAAAGAGCTGATTCAAAAGAGTCATTCATTTGTGAACTGGAATACACTGGTTGCGTTGTGTGTTTTTGACTCACTAAAGTTACATTTAGTTAACGCTGCAGTCCGTAGTTTTTCCTCTTTGTCGCCATCTCTGTTCGAAATCTGCTATTGCAGTTATTCGCGGAATTATCAACTTTACGTGAGTTGTGCCTCGGCTCGGCACAGCGCGGATGAATCCAATGTTTTGAGGAGAATGTGCGGCTGTCAGTCGCCGCCAGTGTGGATCCTGGCATTCGGCATCAGAGATTCTACTTTTGGGAAGTATGACCAACAAAAGAATTTTCACCGGAAAATCTAATGTAATCCGAACAAGCAAGAGCTTGCAAAATAAAAGCAAATCAAAGGTGAAATATGAGTAACATCCAATGTTCTGACCAACTAAGGGGAAAAAAGCATTGCAGTAAATCACGCTGATTAAATCTAACGATCGCTTCTCATATCACGTCAAACCGTGCAAATTATACTTTGTTCTCAAATTGTTAATGTTATCATCATCAGCATTGAGTGACATTTAATGCCCTTCCGATATTTATCCTTGTTTTCGCATGGGCCGGTGTCAGTCTCTTTTTTCTGTAGCCACTACAAAGTCTGAAGTCTTTTGCATTTTACAGCGGGTGAATCTCCAGTTGGTGATTGTCGTTTGAACCTTTCTGGATCCGCCATCAAATTGATAAGTTTAATTATATCAAGTGCTGTGAGAAAAGGCTATAAATCTCCACCTCCAACATCCTCACACTCATAGCCTACTAGCCGAGACTCTTCTTTATGAGGACAGATGTGACGTAATGTGGACAGATGTGACGTAATGTGGACAGATGTGACGTAATGTGGACAGATGTGACGTAATGACGCAAAGACATGCTCGAATTTCCTGCGGAAATCCACCAGTACCACTGGAATTATAAACATTATTACAAG
>NC_138743.1:3299655-3364655 GCF_965113295.1 Leuciscus leuciscus
ATCTTCTTATGGGATACGCATATGTCTTGTGGTCTGTATTACATTAATATAAACCTCTTACACAGTGACTGACTTACAGTACAATAGAGTTAATCCTCTTTTATTTTTCTGTACTTAAAATTGCTCTTACTGTGTGTGCCGTAACATGGTACAGTGATATGATAATACCACAGTACTGTATGGTTACCATATTCAACATTTAACCCAAATAAAACTGAAAACATAATAAAAGGAGAACCGTGAACATGCAAATGTGTCATTAAATTATTGCATTGTTAGCATGAGTTATCATTTTGCTAATGATATGTTTTAACGTGATTAGCATGTTGCTAACATGTTTTAACGTGATTAGCATGTTGTTAACATGATTTAACGTGATTAGCATGTTGCTAACATGATTTAGCATCATGATTTTACATCCAACATGTTTATGTTGCAAAATAAATGTTTGTTGTTAACATGTTGCTAATGATTTAACACGTTGTTAACATGTTTTACCATTTTGTTAGCATGATTGGCATTTTGCTAGCATGTTTTGCTAACATGAATTAATACGTTACTAGCATTTTGCTAGGATGATTATCATGTTGTTAGCATGACTTACCTCGTTTGTTAGCATGTTTTAGCATGTTCTAGCATGATTTAACATGTTTTAACACATTGTTAGCATGAATTAACATGTTTGCTAACATGATTTAGCTCGCTGCTGATTAACATTTTGCAAATATGATTTAACACATTGTTAACATGTTTTAACATTTTGTTAGCATGATTAGCATGTTGCTAGCATGTTTTGCTAACATGAACTAACACATTCCTAGCAAGTTTTAACATGTTGCTAACATTATTAGCATTTTGTTAACCTGTTGGTAGCATGAATTAACACAGTCCTAGCATGTTTTAGCATGTTAACATGATTAACATGTTTTAACACATTGTTAGCATTAATTAACGTGTTACTAACATGATTTAGCTTGTTGTGAGCATGTTCATGTTGGTTGCATGTTAACATGATTAACATTTTGCAGATATGATTTAACACGTTGCTAACATATTTTAACATTTGATTAGCATGTCGCTAGCCTGCTGCTAGCCTTAATTAACACATTCCTAGCATGTTTTAACATGTTGCTAGCATGAATTAGCATGTTTTTAGCAGAACAGTCTACGAGGAAGAAAATTAATGTGATTTTACAACTCTTTCTCTCTGCTCCATCTCTATTAGACCAGCGCTTCTTAGTTTTCTTCTTCAATCGTCTGAAACTGAACGAGAGTGGCCGTTACCAACAGGACTTCCCCTTCCTCTCGCTCTGCGGACGAGAACGAAACTTCGTGCGCTGCGACGATCAGCCCATCGTTTTCACGCACCTGTTATCGGAGGCGGGGCTTGAGGACCGTCTGTCATACTGTGGAGGCGGAGCTAAACTGACCGTTCCGTTCCAACCGGAGTCTCTTTTCATGCAGCCGGTGAGCGGCAGACTGTACCATCCCGGACCTGAGCGGGGGGGAGGGGTGGCGTTGGTACGGTCCGCGTTGGCCATTGATCTGAGTGCACACTTTGAGTTCGCCGCGGGTCAGGAGAGTTCAGGACAACCCACTCATTTCATGTGGGCGGGGCGTCGACACACACTAACGAATGAGTTGGCGACACATTTTCATGCTCAAAATGATTCTACATGATTCTATCTACCTAGTGCACTGTGACCATTAAAATCCAGTTGTAAGCTCTGAAATAAATGTATACATTGTGTCTAATGGCTGGTCTGATTTCTTAATGTTTGTTTGTTACTCACCCTCATTTTATCTCAAACTCACGTGTTGGGGAAAGTTACTTTTAAAAGTAATGCATTACAATAATGCGTTATAGTTACTTTTTATGAAAAGTAATGTGTTACATTACTTTTGCGTTACTTTTCTCACCTGGGCTGGGCTTGCTTGTTTGTTTTTTAATAACAACAAAAAAAGTTATATTTTTGGCAAATGTTAAGGCCCTTTCACACCAAAAGTGAAGTGAATAATCCTCAGGCTGAAGGAAATGCATGTTTACTCCTGTACAGTAGAGGGCGCCGCTCAAACTAACCTTTCAGCCATTCTGGATTACAGAACTATTCGGTTGTTAAGTCGTGACGTAACCACTCTCCGATAATACTCTTTCCGGGTCCAAAGTCCAGGTCCTCTCTACCTACCTACCGCTTTCGCTAGTGTTTTGGTTATTATTGAGTGTTTTTACAATGCAGCAGTGCTGTGTCCCGTGTCCCGAGCTAACTCACTTCAACCTCGTAAATCTTCTTTTTCATTGATGCCTGGACTCTACCCTTAATTATGCCACCTGAGTGATGAGCTACACTAACCACTCTGTTGGTGTTAAAGGAATTTAAACCCTTTTTGACCGCCAAGGGTGCCTCACTAAGAAGGACGTGATCGTAAATAAATTTACAGGTTCCACCATTGTTGTTTCTGGACGAGAGGAGCGCTTGGACCCGGAAAAGGCTAAACGTCACGCGTGACGTCAGACTTAACAATCGGATAGGAGACAGGAGAAGAAAGTTCAACACTCTTATTTTAAAATCTAATCCAAAGTAAATTTAGCTTATTAGTATGGTTGAATTAGATCATTGAAGGTCAGCAGCAAAGACATTGTTTAATTAAGTGAGATTCAATACATAAAGTATATTTGTGTAATTTAATATAGTTAATTATAAAAGTTTTGCTTAAAATTCTGAGATTGCATTTGACTGTTTTTATTCATTTTGAGGAATACTGAATGTTTTCGAGCAAGTTAGATGAGTAAATGCATGTTCACATTTAGTCAAGAAATAAAATGAATCATGTTTACACACACACACACACACACACACACACCTCACTTTATTTCTCTCAACATGGGGACAGGAGACCTGTCAATCAATAAATGTGAAAAAGTAACTCAGATATTTAGTTGTAAATTGAAAAAGTAATCCGTTACTTTACTAGTTACTTGAAAAAGTAATCTGATTACATAACTCAAGTTACCTGTAATGAGTTTCCCCCATACAGCACAAACAGGGAGCAGAAAGAGTATGAGCGTGAATACTGGACGCTGCTGATCGCCTAAAACAATAAACAAAGAAATATAACACCACTAAACTGTTCCTTCCTTTAGGCATCAGTACTACCACATTCATTGTAAAGTTTAAAGTCCCCCTGTGGTGAAAATCAAGCTTTCAATGTTGTTATGTGTTTATAATATGCGCTAAGACAAACCATGTGTAAAATCATAAAACAACCCCATTGCTGAGTATTTATAGATGTATATATTGGCAATGTATACCATCTTCCTAACATCCAAATAAACCTTCGTGGTTTACAATCTGATTCAGGAGCTGTTAAGTGTCTTGATATCATCAGCAGGGTTATAGAGTGTGTTTGGCCCTGTCCCAAACGGCACACTTCAAATGCACTACTTTCGGTCTCGCGCGTGTCCATTAAAAGTCCATGAGACCGGAGAGTGTCCCATTTGTCATTTGTCAAGAAGGAAACACGCAACAGTCACGCGCCCTCGATGCTCACAGGCTTCAGTCAAAGCGGCGTTACGTCACGAGAAAACTCGAGGGAAGACAGCGAGTGCTTAAGGTGCCATTTGGGACAGAGCCAAAGTGTTGAAACCTCTCAAAACCAGTTTACAAACACAGATTGGAGAACACATGAGAGTAGTTGGGCGGAGACTGAACACTAGCAAGAGGAATCATGTAACCGTGTAAAGGGTCAACCGGTCACACGTGAGCATATGGTGGGAGACGGGAGATACTAAAGCAAAGACGGGAAACACTAATACTGCATGTCGCACAACAACAACAAAAACAAGCACTGAACTGAAACATGGCCACACGTGAGGGGAATGAGCAGTCCGTGCTTCACCGGCGAGTTCCTCCGTTACTCACGGATCTGTACCAGTTCACCATGGCGTACGCGTACTGGCGCGCGCGCAGACACAACGAGCCGGCCGTGTTCGAACTGTTTTTCCGCGATAACCCGTTCGGCGGAGGGTTTTCACTCTTTGCGGGTCTGAGCGACTGTTTGCTGTTCCTACAAAACTTCACTTTCTCAGATGACGGTGAGCATGTGTTCCGCATACACACTTACTTGTGTCTTTGACTTTTAGAATGCGTCTCAAAAACTAGTACACATCATTTTTATTTTGGGCATGTGTCTAATGTGCTCCCTAATACAGCATGTGGTGCAAAACCTAGTATGTTGCATAACTTGACAGCATTTTTGGAATGTGTCTTAAAACCTAGTGCACTGAGTATATAAAGCATCTTAAAAACCTAGTATGCTGCCTAACTAAATAGCATGTCATAAATCCAGTGAGCTCACTAGTTGTCTTAAAACTCCCGTGTGTCTTAAAACCTAGTGCGCCGTCTACATAATGCATCTTAAAACCTAGTATGCTGCCTACCTAAACGGCATGTCATAAAACCAGTGAGCTCCCTACCCAAACAGATTTTTTGGGGCATGCATCTCAAAACTTAGTATGCTACATAATTTTTTTGCATACTTAAAACCTAGTTAACTTACTACCTAAACAGCATTTTTGGTCATGCATCTTAACATTTATTATGTTGCCTAACTAGATATCATTTGCTAGGCATATGTCCTAAAACCAATATGTCCTTTGAAACCGGGAAAAAATAAATTGCAGATGAAAAATGTGACTGTGTTTTTAATACACTGTATGTTTTGCTAACTGTATTCTCCTCTTTCTTTCGCTGATCAGTCAAAAATGTATTTATTTAAAAAAAAAGGTTTCAAAGACATTTTATTCAGTGTCCATTTATATTTTCATTGGTTTCTTGGAAGATTACGTTCAATATTAAAGGCACAAACATAATCCCATAAAAGCTCAGCATCATCTTGTGTGCTTCAGATGTGGAGTATTTGCGCTCCGTTCTCCCAGCGGACACAGACGCTGCTTTCTTCACTTATCTGAAGGAGCTGGACTGTTCGGGAGTGTGTGTGTCGGCAGTGCCTGAGGGATCCGTGGTCTTCGCCAGAGTACGTGAACGACTCGTTCATCTGGTGTTCTGCTGTGGGACGTTGAGTTCATGTTGAGTTCTGTCTGTTATTTGTGTTTTTAGGTTCCTCTGCTGGAAGTATCAGGACCGCTGGCTGTGGTTCAGTTGCTGGAGACCAGCTTGCTCTGCCTGGTTAACTACGCCAGGTAAATACAACATAGTTAAAGACATTCTGTTAAATGACACTCATTCATTCTTTTCTTGAATGCAATGGTGCTTTAAAAAGCACACATTTATATAATAGTGTGCTTGTGTTTAAATTCACCTGCAGCATGACTAGGGTAAGTAAATGTTTAGCTTGTTCAGTGAAGTGAAATGAGTTGCTTAATGTTTAGAAAATGCGACAAACTAAATGTATATAATCTTTGGTGCTTCGCTCATTTTTGACCGAAAAATTTACGTTTTTTATTTTTTTACTTCATCGGAATGGTATGAAACTTGGTAAAGGTTTTGGACAGAAGAACACATGATTCGAAAAGGTTAAATGGTCCTGAAAAAAAGTCACACTTGTGCTCCTCGGTCAAAAATGAGCGCATTGGAAATGAATGGGATACGAATTTCCTCTAGTGGAAGCGTTTGGTACTGCAGCCGAACACACTCTCACTGAAAGCTCATTTTTTGAGATAACAACCTCAAATTTGGAACACAACTTGTTTAGATTTATGGCTTTGATTTTCTTGCCTTTTTAGAGTAAAACGTTTTAAAAAATATTAATATTTCAGTAAAAAATTTAAAATAGTATTTTCTATTTTTCATTTTTTTAATATATTTAATATATTTCATTTTTCATAACAATAAATGTAAAATTCTGTAACTTTTTTTAAGTTCACTTTTTTAAAACTTTTTTCACTTCAGCAATAATCTCCCACGTTTCGTCTTTGAAAAGAGATCAAATGTAAATCTGTGCTCTAGTCTAAAGCATTCAAGATTTACGACTTTTTTAAGCTAGAAATTTAATTTTCAGGTCTATGGTCAAAAAGTGAATAAATGGATTTTAATACAGCGTACATATAATTTAGTACCATAAAATCCCCTAAAATATGGTAAAACCGACGCTATCGTTACTGTTCGAATCACTGTATATCAAGCGCTGAGAAAGAGCTGAAATTCAGATATGCTAATGAGCATTTAGTTTCCGACTTGCACTGTAAGCAGTCGACCAATCACAACACTGTGCCGTCTGACCAATCAGAGCAGAGCAGCTCTCAGAGAGGCGGGGCTTAGAGACACTGAATCTTCAAACGAACCATTTCAGACTCTGTGAGAAAAGAGCTGATGATGCAGTTGATATTATGAGAAAATGAAAGTGTTTTTTGACCTTTGATGCATGTAAACCTGTTGTAGGAGAACCAAAACAGGAGTAGGAACCTTTAAAATAGTGTTGGAAACTCAGAGGCGAAGACCAGTGCTGCGTTCCAGTCCACTTTTAGACACGCACTCGCGAATTTCCCTAAGCACTTCCCCTCGGGGGAATCCCCGCCGCCATTTTGAAGTGCGTTCCACTTCGTGAAGTGGACGAGGGAAGTTTATATGGACAGACCCTCGTTCCCTCGATTTTGACAGAGGGAGCGAGTCTACTTCATATGTACACTTCAGGCACCTATATGTCCCACAATGCAGTACGATTGTGACGTCACCACAAATCTCGTCTAATCACCACCACAACAAACAACTCTATGATATATTAATTCTAATTTTTTTTATTGAAAACAACCCAAAAACCATATATACATTTGGATGCTGCATTAAACAAATTCTTAAAGGGAAAACAAATGTAAATAATAAATAAACTCCATAGCTGATTCCAAGTGATCAAGGGCTTAGGACGTTCCAATTCAGCCCATTGCAGTTTCCGCCAGTAGTGGGCACTCCCAATGACGTACATCCGAGTGAACGAGACGGAGGGAAGTTAGCAAGTGAAGGGCAAGACAATTTTGGACTGGAACGCAGCCCAGGAGATTGGTTGTTTCTTCAGCAGGATTCTTTATTGAGAACACAAGCTGAGGTCATCAAGTCTCACTAAGGGAACTTTACATGGTATCTTATAGGCATTCAGTGGGCAGTCCTTAAAGGTGCTGACACTGACCTTACACACAGCCTTAGAGATGACCACTAAATCTAATCATCTAAAGACAATAGAGGCAATTACCCCCGACTGAAGATAGTGGTACCCCCCAAATTGTATAAACATCACATGGTCACAAGAACTAAGACTATGTAAACATTCACACATAGTTTGACTCTATTTACTATATACTTTTGAAACTGTATTGAATCTAATCAGTGAGTTGATGCCATCATGTTTACCTTGAATGCCCAATACAGTGTAGGTCACCTTAGTTTTTCATGTTATGTAAGGAAGTAGGATCAGCAGATCTTATACATATTCTTAAATTTGTAAACCTACAATAGCATATCTATCTATCTATCTATCCTTTTATCCATCTATCTATCCATCATTTGATCTATCTATAACGAGGCTGAATTATTGAGCTTGACGACAGCAGTCTTTATCACACAATTTGTGTAGAATGAGATTATTTATCCTCATAGATAATGACTGAAACTGTTTTACTACAATGATTTTTTTTTTAGAGTTCTCACTCAAAAAAATGGGGTTTGTGCTGTTTTTATGTTATAATTTTTTTTTAAAGTTGCTCTATGTGTGTAAAGTGTAATCTATGTGCCGAGTTTCCCGAAGGCGTAACGGATGTCTCTCTCCTCTCAGTCTGGTGTGTAGCAATGCTGCTCGTTTCCGTCTGGCTGCGGGTCCCAGACGGAGATTAATGGAGATGGGACTCAGAAGAGCTCAGGGGCCCGACGGGGGCCTGACCGCCTCACGATACTCTTACATCGGTGGTAAGTGATGCACTAACCGAAATAACCAACTAAAATTAATGTTTGTGTTGGCTGGGAAAGTGTGTGTGTGTAGGTGTACCTCTTCTGATATAAAGGAAGATGGGGACTGAAGCACAATCCTCTTGATGGGGATGTTGAGCAAAGTTTCCAGTCCAGCTCCATAAGATGCTAATTCAAGCTCATAGTTCTACAGAGAGACAGTTCACACTATTAATTATGAATTAAATTACTGTGCTTAACTAATGACAAGATTTGAGTGGCGCTGCAAACATGAGGTATTTGACTATTGTTTTATTGGTAACACTTAACAGTAAGGTTCATTAGTTAACATTAGTTAATGTATAAACTAACAATAAGCAACACATTTGTTACAGTATTTATTCATCTTTATTAATGTTAGTTAATAAAAATACAGCTGTTCATTGGTTGTTCATGTTAGTTCACAGTGCATTAACTAATGCTAACAAATACAACCTGATTTTAATAACGTATTAGTAAATGTTGAATTTAATATTAACTAAGATTAATAAATGCTGTATAAGTATTGTTCATTTTAACTAAGGTAGTTAACTAATGAACCTTATCGTACACACGTTTCCAGCAAAGAACCAACATTTACAGTAATATCCAGAAGTGAATCAGACACACTCTGGATTGCAGTCCTCGTGGACTGTGTGTACAATACTCTTATGGTCTTCAACATCATCTGAACTGCTACTGCTATTTCTGTTTGATTTTCCAGGTTTTGATTTGACAAGTAATGCTCTCGCTGGGCGTCTGTTTGGCATTCCTGTGGCGGGAACCATGGCACACTCTTACGTCACTTCCTTCTCCTCCCTGGAGGAGGTGTGGCCACAGGTGCGCTCAACAATACAGTGTTTCTGATCAATATGCTGTGACTTCATATTTCTGTATACACACACTACCGTTCAAAAGTTTGGGGTCAGTAAGATTTTTTAATGTTTTTAAAAGAAGTCTCTTCTGCTCATCAAGGCTGCATTTATTTGATAAAAAAACAAATAAAAAAACCTGTAATATTGTGAAATATTATGACAATTTAAAATGACTGTTTTCTATTTTAATATATTTTAAAGTGTAATTTATTCCTGTGATCAAAGCTGAATTTTCAGCATCATTACTCCAGTCTTCAGTGTCACATGATCCTTCAGAAATCATTCTTATAAGATGATTTGATGCTCAAGAAACGTTTATGATTATTATCAATGTTGAAAATAGTTTTTTTAAATTTTTTTTCAAAATTCTTTGAATAGAAAGTTCAAAAGAACAGCATTTAATTAAAATATTTTCTAACATTATAAATGTCTTTACTGTAACTTTTGATCAGTTTAACTCATCCTTGATGAATAAAAGTATTGATTTATTTTATTTCTTTCCCCCAAAAATACTTACTGACCCCAAACTTTTGAACGGTCGTGTTTAATGTTACAAAAGCTTTAGATTTCAGATAATGCTGTTCTTCTGAACTTTCTATTCATCATAGCATCATGAAATAAAAATGTAAAAAACAGTTTTCAACATTGATAATAATCATAAATGTTTCTTGAGCATCAAATCATATTAGAATGATTTCTGAAGGATCATGTGACACTGAAGACTGGAGTAATGATGCTGTAAATTCAGCTTTGATCACAGGAATAAATGAGAAAACAGCTGATTTAAATCGGAATAATATTTCACAATATTACTGTTTTTGTTTGTATTTTTAAACAAATAAATGCAGCCTTGATGAGCAGAAGAGACTTCTTTTAAAAACATTAAAAATCTTACTGACCCCAAACTTTTGAACGGTAGTGTATGTGTATACTATATGTTTCTTGATCATCAAATTATAATATTAGAATGATTTCTGAAGGATCATATATATACATATACACATGTACATATACATATACCTATATATGCAACTATATATATATATACATATACACACACATACAATATTGTATATATACATATACATATATATATATATATATAAAATTTAAAAAAGAATTTGACTGTTTTCTCTTCTGCTCAAAAAGGCTGCATTTTTTTTTTTTTTACGAGAATATTAAACTGTAATTTATTCCTGTGATCAAATCAGAATTTTCAGCATCATTACTCCAGTCTTCAGTGTCACATGATCCTTCAGAAATCATTCTAATATGATTATTTGATGCTCAAGAAACATTTCTGATTATTATCAATGCTGAAAACAGTCATATTTCTGTGGAAACCGTGATGCATTTTATTTCTCAGGATTCTCTGATGAATAGATGTTTGTTTGTTTTTTTACATGATACATTGATTGATTTTGATTGATTTAATGCATCCTTGCTGAATAAAAGTATTGATTCCTTTAAAAAAGAAAGCGTATATATGTTATATGTGCATGTGTGATGTCAGACTCTGGTTCCCTGTGGCGGCGACGGCCCGATTGACTTCATCTGTCTGGTGAAGGGTTGGCTGGGGCGCGTCTGCCAACTCTTGGGCTCAAAACCGAACCTCATTCGAGAGGGCGAACTGGCGGCCTTTCTTTCCTATGCCATCGCTTATCCTCAGAACTTCCTCCCTGTGATCGACAGCTACAGTGTCAGCTGGTCAGTGTTGGTTTGAACTAATTCACATTTACATTTAGCAGACGCCTTTGTCCAAAGCGACTTACAAATTAGGACTAAAGTCATCGTCAAAATGCAAAGTTCAGGCATTGCTTAGAGTAGCATAAACCAGACAAGGGAGGATTAAAGGGAAAGGAAATAAAAAAATTTTTTTACTAAGTAATTAGTTACTGTAATTTAATTACTTTTCTCCACGAAAAACTAAAGTAAGGGATTACTCTTGCCCATATATATTTAGAACAATAATATCTTAGTAAAAACCTAAAGTAATATTGACTAACGATATATCATTTGAAAGCTTACAATCTCTAGTTTCCATATTTGGTGGCTGTTTTTTAAAATAAATTACAGAGGAGCAGTAATTTATCAATTTCCGACAAGAATATTTCATATTCATTTGGCCTTGATTTTGAAATAGAAATAAACATGAAAAATCATGAAAGATTTGTAGAAACCTCAGTTTGTTTTCATGCCAAGAGTTCAAAAGATAACACCAATTCAATTTTTAATGAGAAAAAAAGGTCTGAAAATGTTTTGAATATTTAGAAAAATATTATGGATTCTCGATTTGTGATGCGGCAGCGGGCTATAACGCACATATGTGCACTTTTTATGTGTTTATGGGTTGAAATCAAATCAAATACTGCCAAACCACCCATACTATTTCTGAATAGGATCATAAATTGTATGAAATTATGGAAATACATGGTTCAGATCAATCAAAACATATGATAATGGAGGCGCCCTTATATGGTCAGTAGGAAGCTTGGCTGTCCATCTAGTGAAAAAGTCTGGTACTGCGCCCAAATAAAATATTACTGAAAGCACATTTTTTGAGATATCAACCTAAAATTTCGAACACAACTTGTTAAGACAGTTAAGGGGTTCATTTTTCTGTAATTTAATTACAGTTACTTCTGATACTACTTCTAAATACTGTGTATTGGCCAATCCAATCTCATGGCAATTCGTATATGCTTTTTATGAGGTGGCTAAATCGAACAACCTCATGTGTACAAATTAGGGATTAAATAAGGTGTAAATATAGTGTTAAATAAGGGAGACACACAAAATGTGCAGAGCAGTGGAACCACTGGTATAAACTTGAACAATTCTATATAAAACTGTAGCGTGGCCACATAAAGGGAAGTTATAAATAAGGTTAGTACCACATAACTAAATATATTGTGGCACTTTATGTATTACCCTGTCGGCTTTCCTTTGTACGCTGTATGCCTCTTCTTTTGTGTGTTGCGAACCTCATTATTGTTCACGCGAGATCTGCGCGTGTCGTTTCGTCACGTGTGGTCCTGTCATGTAAACAGGAAATGACTAGGAGTTTGGCCATATAAGGGACCGGTATGCCGGTCGTCGGGAGAAGCGTCTTCTCATTCACAAACCTGACGGGGTGTATGTGGATTATCCCGTGGTTGACTGTCCTGGAAGCGCCGAGTCGCCGATCCTCCTGGGAGTATTTCAGTGGGCTCCCTGCCAGGATTACTTTGTTCAGAGGACTTGGGACAGTTTTCGACTTCATTGATCACGCTCTCGGACTTGACATTGTTACCGGTGAGGCTGATCCTAACATTGTATATACACGCTGGACTATATGACTTTCCGCACGCACTCACACACATACACACATTCTCAACTGGTTGTATATAGAGGTGTTGTATAAGGTATGATTGTATAGGTGGTTATTTATTCTGTGAAGTTGTAAATACACGGAGGATGTTGGCTAAACATATCTCTTTGTGTTATTTGTGATCTCTCGCAAGTTAGTTATTGATATACGGAACAGACAACGGGAACAGGCTATCCTAATTATTTTGTAAACTCGGCTGTTTAGTTCGGTCAGAGCGTTACATAGTGGTGGCCCGTACGGGGATCGTACTGTTTCATTGTGATATATTGTTTTCTGGTATGTCCATAATTATGGAGGGAGATACAAATGTGAATGATGAGAGAATTATTCAGAATGTAAATGATGATGACACCCATACTCTGACTGTAAATACAGATAACCCTGATGATAATGTACCGGGATCTAGAAGGGGTTCGAATGAGACACAAGTTGCAGATTTCACTGCAGGTCCATTCGTAACTAGACGTAATCCTCCCGGGGAACTAACATCTATGCTCAGTTCATTGTATATTTCTGATGATGAGGGAAAATCTGATGATGATGATGAAAGCTTGAATGGAAATGTTGTTCAAACAATGCAAACTGAGATTGACAAACTTAAAGTGGATTTATTGGACCTTAGTGCTAAAGTACAGACAAATGAACATGATTTTAAACAGTCCGTTGAAAGTGCACTTAATCGTGAGACAAGTTTCCGGGAGGCAGTGGACGCTGGTTTGGCAGATTTAGAAGATCATTTCCACCGTTCCATAGAAAAGTTGGAGAGAGCGGTTGCTGATTGTTTCCTGAGAAGAGATGCAAGATGGGAGACTCAAATGAAAAAGCTGCGATTCACCAGTAGTCCTTCTCTTTCTAGATTACAGCCTTACACTCCAGCTACATCCGTAACATCGGGTCATGATTATAGAACTTCCATGTCGGCATCTAGAGTCAAATATCCTCCTTCTAAGACAAGCAATGCTACGTATGATATAACTCCTGTAAGGTCTGTTCCAACTATTGTGCCTACCCCTCCAGTTGTTCCCAATATCTCATCCTTCTGCGGTCGGCCTCCGATTCGGTTGGAGTTTCCTTCTTTTGGTGAGTCCTGTGAGACTGCTGATGTGCTCAACTTCATCGAACAGTGCGAGAACTATCTCGACATCAGGCCCCTCCCCAGTGTGGAACTGGTCGGCACCCTGAGCACGGTTCTGAAAGGACCTGCGCTGAGCTGGTGGAAAGCAGAGAGGAGTAAGGTGACAGATTGGCAGTCTTTCAAAGAGGCATTTATGGATGCCTTTTTACCAGATGATTATCTTGCCGAAGTGGAAGATAAGCTAAGGTCTCTGGTGCAGCAGCCACGTCAACGCCTAAGAGATTTTGCCTATGATTACCGAGCCCTCTGTCTTAAGTGGAAGCCTGATATGTCTGAGGAAGAGATGGTGAGCCGCATTCTCAACAATACCAACCCCAGGGTTGCAGGCTGTTTAAGGGGAACAGTGAAAACAGTGGAACAACTGGTTAAAGTGGGTTCAATGGTGGAAAAAGACTGCATGGGAGCTAAGGATTACTGGCAGAAGGTGGATAGTCAGAATGGGAGAGAAAAGACCCACAAGAGACCAAATGAACGTAATACCTCTAAAAACCTGGCTGGATTATCGATTGCACAACCGCATCCTATAAGTTCCCTTCTGGTAGTGCCGGTAACGATAAGGGGCCAAGAGGTGAAGGCTGTACTGGATACAGGGAGCACGTACACCCTGATGCAAGAAAATCTGTGGAAACAGTTAGGGGGTGAAATGAATGCTGATCACCCAGTCCCCCTTCAACGGTTCATTATGGCAGACGGGAAGGTACATCAAGCTTTCAATAAGAAAACCATCTGTTACAACTGGCATGAGAAAGTATGTGGGGTGGATACATATATCATGAAGGATGCTCACCTGGCGTTTCCCTTGATCGCTGGCTTGGATTTCCTCAGAGCCACTGAAGCTATCGTGGATGTAGGCCAAGGTAGATACGGGCTGAAAGTGGGCAAAGGTTATATGTATCACTCTTTTATAACGGCTACCATAAATCCTGGAGTGGCTACGCTTCCGGTAGGGGAAAGAGGACACACTTCTGCTACAGTGAGTCTTTATTACGCCTTACCTTCAACATGGCAGCCATCTCTCGCTTCGCCAGTTGCTGAAGTTACTCCCAACTGGGACTCTGACAACCAGGGAGAGTTGCGGAAGCTGATCGAAACCTGGCCTCATACCACTTCCAAGCTGCTCGGGAAAACATCTGTAGAACAACACAAGATCCTCTTATGTGATGAAATGCCTGTGAAATCTAGGGCTTACAGAGTTTCTCCATTCAAGAAAAAAATAATAGATGAGCAAGTCGAACAAATGCTATGTGATAACATCATCGAACCCTCTTTCTCTCCATGGGCATCACCCGTAGTCCTGGTCCCCAAAGCGGATGGGACTTACAGGTTCTGTGTTGACTATAGGAAGCTTAATAGTAAAACCTTACCTGACGCATATCCAATGCCACTCATCCATGACATACTGGAATCCATGGAAGGCGCCTCCTGGTTCAGTACATTGGACTTGCGGTCAGGATATTGGCAGGTGGAAATGGAGGAGGCTAGTAAGAGTAAAACTGCCTTTATCACTACCCAGGGGCTCTACCAATTCCGCTCTATGCCGTATGGTCTCAGGAATACCGCAGCCACGTTCCAGAGGCTGATGGAGAAGATCCTAGCGGAATTGAGGGGGAAGATTTGCTTTGTATATATTGACGACATTATAATTTATTCCCGGACATTAAAAAAACATGTACAACACCTGAACACCATTATACACCGACTAAACCAGGCTTCACTTACTCTCAACATGAAGAAGTGTCACTTCTTTAAACGTCAACTAAAATTCCTGGGACACATGGTGTCGGAGAGAGGAGTAGAAGTGGATCCGGAAAAGACCCAGGCGGTGGCTGATTATCCTCCTCCTAAAGACCTTAAAGCACTCCAACGCTTCTTAGGATTGGCGGGTTGGTACCACAAGTTCATTCCTCACTTTGCGGACATCACTGCTCCTTTAAACCATTTAAAGAAGAAAGGGGTAAAATGGGAATGGACGCCTGAGTGCCAAATCAGTCTGGAGACTATCAAGCTGAGATTGCAAGATCCACCCGTCTTAGTGCAACCGGACCTCAGTCAACCCTTTCAGGTACACACCGATGCCAGTGACGTGGGACTAGGGGCTATTATCTCCCAACTTACTCCAGAGGGGGAAAGGGTAATAGCCTATGCATCTAGGACCTTGAGAGGACCAGAGTTAAACTATTCTACATCTGAAAAAGAGTGTCTAGCAGTGGTCTGGGCGGTGGAAAAATGGAGACATTATCTGGAAGGAAGGCCTTTCGACATTTATAGTGATCATGCTGCGTTAACGTGGGCGTTTAATTGCCCCAAAACCTCTTCACGGTTAACCCGGTGGACACTGAGACTGCAACAGTTCACTTTCCAGGTACATCATCATAGAGGATGTCTCAATCTAGGGCCAGATGCCTTGTCTAGAGCTTACGAGCCATTGGAAAAAGACAGTGTGCCTTGTATGACCATAACTACACCCAAATGTGCTTCAGACATACCTCACACGCTAGGAGAAATCTCGCAGGCCCAAAGTCCTGCGGGGATCCCACCAAACCCGTAAGGCTCAAGATCAACGGATCACCTTCGAAGAACATCAGGGGGTGGTATATCGGCGGATACCTGTCAAGAATACGGGAGAGAGATTCCAGTTGGTAGTGCCTCAGGAGATGATACCAGGTTTTTTGCATTACTTCCATGATAACCCATTAGGAGGACATCTGGGCCGTCTAAAAACCTTGTTGCGGCTATTGGAAGTAGCATGGTGGTCATCTGTCCGTAAAGACGTATGGCAATACGTCAAGGGTTGTGAGATCTGTCAAAAATACAAACATGACAATACAAAACCTAGCGGATTCCTACAGCATACCCAAGTTCATGAACCGGGACACACATTAGGTATGGATTTCATGGGTCCGTTTCCTCTGAGTAAAAAACAAAACACATACCTTCTGGTGATTGTCGACTATTTCACAAAGTGGGTAGAGCTGTTCCCCTTGCGAGATAGCAAGACACAGAAAATAGTTAAAATTCTTAGAGAGGAAATCTTCACCAGATGGGGAGTGCCGAAATACCTGGTGTCGGACCGGGGAGCACAATTCACATCCAATGTGCTATCTGAACTATGCAGGTCTTGGGGAAGCATCCAGAAACTCACCACCAGCTATCATCCGCAAACCAACCTGACTGAAAGGGTTAACAGGACTGTAAAAACCATGATTGCGTCCTATGTAGGACAATATCATCAGACGTGGGATCAGTGGTTACCGGAGCTAAGGTTCGCCATCAATACAGCTCACCAAGAGACCACCGGTAGAGCTCCGGCTGAGTTAATGTTGGGTCGTCAGCTTCATGGACCTCTGGAGAGGTTGATCCTTAGACCTCCCACGCCTGACCAAACTTCATATACTCTAGTCGAACGTCAAAACAACATGGCAGAGGAGGTCAAATTCAGAGTAGGGGTACAACAATCCAGACAAGCTAGATATTATAATGCCCGATGGAAGGATGCGCAATTCAAGCCGGGTGATCTAGTCTGGATTAAGACTCACCCTCTCTCATCGGCCTCCAGTAGATTTTCTGCCAAGCTAGCGCCCAAGTGGGAGGGTCCAGCTGAAGTAATAAAAAGAATGGGTCCAATAAATTACACTGTGAGTTGGGGCATTCCACTTAAAACAGCCAATGTAAATGTGGTGAACTTAAAACGCTGGTACGGACGTTCTCCGCCTATGCCGAAGGCTGGGGGGGGGATCTATGTAGCGTGGCCACATAAAGGGAAGTTATAAATAAGGTTAGTACCACATAACTAAATATATTGTGGCACTTTATGAATTACCTTGTCGGCTTTCCTTTGTACGCTGTATGCCTCTTCTTTTGTGTGTTGGGAACCTCATTATTGTTCACGCGAGATCTGCGCGTGACGTTTCGTCACGTGTGGTCCTGTCATGTAAACAGGAAATGACTAGGAGTTTGGCCATATAAGGGACCGGTATGCCGGTCGTCGGGAGAAGCGTCTTCTCATTCACAAACCTGACGGGGTGTATGTGGATTATCCCGTGGTTGACTGTCCTGGAAGCGCCGAGTCGCCGATCCTCCTGGGAGTATTTCAGTGGGCTCCCTGCCAGGATTACTTTGTTCAGAGGACTTGGGACAGTTTTCGACTTCATTGATCACGCTCTCGGACTTGACATTGTTACCGGTGAGGCTGATCCTAACATTGTATATACACGCTGGACTATATGACTTTCCGCACGCACTCACACACATACACACATTCTCAACTGGTTGTATATAGAGGTGTTGTATAAGGTATGATTGAATAGGTGGTTATTTATTCTGTGAAGTTGTAAATACACGGAGGAATTTGGCTAAACATATCTCTTTGTGTTATTTGTGATCTCTCGCAAATTAGTTATTGATATACGGAACAGACAACGGGAACAGGCGATCCTAATTATTTTGTAAACTCGGCTGTTTAGTTCGGTCAGAGCGTTACAAAACAATAGAGGGTTTAACATCAAAATGTATTGTCTGATGTTAAAAAGTATGTTTATTATGTCACCTTCTCCCTTTAACTTGTTTGGTCAGTTTAAGCATAATTCATGCAATTTTATTGTATTTATTTCATAGAATCAAAACAGTTTAATCTATCCTTGTATTATTCAACTAGTTGAGGTTGATATGGGATTTAGAAAGTAATCAGTATGTAATAAGTAATTAAATATTTTTTAGAGAGAGTAATTAGTACAGTTATCTAGATTACACTGTTGAAGAGGTAATGAGTAACTACAGTAACTTACCCAACACTGCAGCTGGTGAGACATTCCCAGAGGCACGTGATGATTGTGTATATTGATGTTTTATCTGGCTGTAGCTGACTGTTGTGTGTGTGTGTGTGTGTGTGTGTGTGTGTGTGTGTGTGTGTGTGTGTGTGTGTGTGTGTGTGTGTGTGTGTGTGTGTGTGTGTGTGTGTGTGTGTGCAGTAGTGGTCTGCTGTGCTTCTGTGCTGTGGCGTTGGGTCTGGATGAGCTGCAGTATCGGCCCCTGGGCGTCAGGCTGGACAGTGGCGACCTCTGCAGGCAGTCGCTGGAAGTGCGCAGAGTCTTCAAAGAATGCAGCAAACAGTGAGACACTTACTTTAAAAAAACATTTTTTTACTACGCCCTAAAAGTATGTACTCTTTTTGTAAAGAAAAAGTGCTTACTTTTGAGTTTTAAGTTTAAAGGGATAGTTCACTTTGAAATTAAAATTTGGTATGTTTTAGCTTACCTCAAGGGCATCCAAGATGTAGGTGTCTTAGTTTCCGAAGTAGTTTCAATTTTGATATTTTTAAGTCAAACCGTTCTTGTCTGTCAGTCATATAATGCAGGTCTATGGTCACCACCTCAAAGAGTATGCACAGAGTCCAAATTAAACAATTCCCCATCGTAAGTACACATTGATGGCCTAAGACACGAAACGAGCGGTTTGTGTGAGAAAACGAACAGTATTTATATAGTTTTTACCTCTTGTACACTTTCCGGCGCTTGCACAGACTAAGCCAGAACGCGCGCACACGTCACACACTAGGAAGCGCGCGCGCCCTCAGATCACTTGGACGTGGTTGTGTAGAGGTAAAAACAAAATACTGTTCATTTTCTCACACAATCCACTCGTTTCGTGTCTTAGGCCATCAATGTGTACTTACGATGGGGAATTGTTTAATTTGGATATCTCTGTGCTTGCTCTTTGAGGTGATGACCATAGACCTGCATTATATGACTGACAGACAAGAACGGTTTGACTTAAAAATATCAAAATTGAAACTAATGCGGAAACAAAGACACCTACATCTTGGATGCCCTTGAGGTAAGCTAAAACATACCAAAATTTAATTTCAAAGTGAACTATCCCTTTAAGTTTTACATCTAATATTCATGTTATTTTATTTCAGCTTCATTTAAATGACAAAAAAATGAATAGCTTTATTTTTAACCAAGTTTAACTAAAATCCTTAAAAACGACTTAAAATAAACATTAACTTAAAAACTATAAAATAAAACAAAACTAAAATTATTTCAGCTAGTTATCAAGGTGTTATTTCTGTTTTTCGTTTTGTTTAAGTTGACGTAATAAAATAACTAAATCTAAATAAACTGAAACTTAATAAAAACTATAAAAACATATACAGTGAGGAAAATAAGTATTTGAACACCCTGCTATTTTGCAAGTTCTCCCACTTAGAAATCATGGAGGGGTCTGAAATTGTCATCGTAGGTGCATGTCCACTGTGAGAGACATAATCTAAAAAAAAAAAATCCAGAAATCACAATGTATGATTTTTTAACTATTTATTTGTATGATACAGCTGCAAATAAGTATTTGAACACCTGAGAAAATCAATGTTAATATTTGGTACAGTAGCCTTTGTTTGCAATTACAGAGGTCAAACTTTTCCTGTAGTTTTTCACCAGGTTTGCACACACTGCAGGAGGGATTTTGGCCCACTCCTCCACACAGATCTTCTCTAGATCAGTCAGGTTTCTGGGCTGTCGCTGAGAAACACGGAGTTTGAGCTCCCTCCAAAGATTCTCTATTGGGTTTAGGTCTGGAGACTGGCTAGGCCACGCCAGAACCTTGATATGCTTCTTACAGAGTCACTCCTTGGTTATCCTGGCTGTGTGCTTCGGGTCATTCTCATGTTGGAAGACCCAGCCTCGACCCATCTTCAATGCTCTAACTGAGGGAAGGAGGTTGTTCCCCAAAATCTCACAATACATGGCCCCGGTCATCCTCTCCTTAATACAGTGCAGTCGCCCTGTCCCATGTGCAGAAAAACACCCCCAAAGCATGATGCTACCACCCCCATGCTTCACAGTAGGGATGGTGTTCTTGGGATGGTACTCATCATTCTTCTTCCTCCAAACACGGTTAGTGGAATTATGACCAAAAAGTTCTATTTTGGTCTCATCTGACCACATGACTTTCTCCCATGACTCCTCTGGATCATCCAAATGGTCATTGGCAAACTTAAGACGGGCCTTGACATGTGCTGGTTTAAGCAGGGGAACCTTCCGTGCCATGCATGATTTCAAACCAAGACGTCTTAGTGTATTATCAACAGTAACCTTGGAAACGGTGGTCCCAGCTCTTTTCAGGACATTGACCAGCTCCTCCCGTGTAGTTCTGGGCTGATTTCTCACCTTTCTTAGGATCATTGAGACCCCACGAGGTGAGATCTTGCATGGAGCCCCAGTCCGAGGGAGATTGACAGTCATGTTTAGCTTCTTTCATTTTCTAATGATTGCTCCAACAGTGGACCTTTTTTCACCAAGCTGCTTGGCAATTTCCCCGTAGCCCTTTCCAGCCTTGTGGAGGTGTACAATTTTGTCTCTAGTGTCTTTGGACAGCTCTTTGGTCTTGGCTATGTTAGTAGTTGGATTCTTACTGATTGTATGGGGTGGACAGGTGTCTTTATGCAGCTAACAACCTCAAACAGGTGCATCTAATTTAGGATAATAAATGGAGTGGAGGTGGACATTTTAAAGGCAGACTAACAGGTCTTTGAGGCTGATAGACAGGTGTTCAAATACTTATTTGCAGCTGTATCATACAAATAAATAGTTAAAAAATCATATATTGTGATTTCTGGATTTTTTTTTTTAGATTATGTCTCTCACAGTGGACATGCACCTACGATGACAATTTCAGACCCCTCCATGATTTCCAAGTGGGAGAACTTGCAAAATAGCAGGGTGTTCAAATACTTATTTTCCTCACTGTATATATTTTATTTTAATTTTTTTACTAATAAAAATGACAAAAACACACAATAAAATAGCAAAATCTTTAACTAAAATTAAAATGAAACAGAAAATATAAAAATAAAATGTAAATTATAAAAGTCCCTCCTCATGTAGTCAATAATTTTATTTTACTTAAAACTCATCCGTGATCACCAAAATTAAACATTTAAACGTTTTTTTGCTTAAAAAAATAATTCCTTATAATATCTTGAATGTAACTCGACACCCTTGCCTCATTTAGTATACGCGGCTCTATGAATATGCAAATGAGCCCCGCCTCCACTCCCTCACTCAGCTCAGAGATCCACTGGTTGACGATCACACGTTGATCTGATTGGTTACAAGGTAGTTTGTGACGTCAGAAACACCAGCGATTTCAAAGCGTGTGTTTGAGACTGTCTTTGGTTCACTGCAGTTTTAAGGAGGAAATACTCAGCAATGCTGTCGACTTATGAACTTACACATGGTTTGTCTTAACGCATATTAAAACACATATAAACAACATTTAAAAGCTGTATTTTCACCACAGGGGGGCTTTAAACAGACACTATAATAGCGAAGATCCTTAAATAACACCGGTTTTCACCACAAATGTGTGTGTGTGTGTGTAGGTTCTCAGTCCCTCAGTTTGAGTCTCTCCTCATCGTCGGCACAAACAGTGTTTCTGAACAGAGTCTCTCTGAACTCAACAAGAAGGTAAGAGCTTTCCATAAAGACGGCAACGTTCATGTGCAGTGAAGACGTACATTACCTGTCTGTCTGTCTGTCTGTCTGTCAGGATAATGAGATCGATGTGGTCGGTGTCGGGACTCATCTGGTCACATGCACACGTCAGCCTTCTCTGGGGTGTGTTTATAAGGTACCAAAAGCTCTAGCGAAACTCACAAGTTTTTTTTTGTTTTTTTTTTGCATTCTTTCTCCATTCTGTCACCTGATAGAGTTTTAGTTCCTTGCCACTGTCGAATACTCAACAATAATATTGATCTCCTGCATTGACACCATTATATGAGAACTGAGCTGAGCTGGACGATGGCATCACGGTTTTCTCCAGAGCGGCTGTATATACAGTACAGGCCAAAAGTTTGGACACATTACTATTTTTAATGTTTTTGAAAGAAGTTTCTTCTGCTCATCAAGCCTGCATTTATTTGATCAAAAATACAGAAAAAGATGTAATATTGTGATATATTATTACAACTTAAAATAATAGTTTTCTATTTGAATATACTTTAAAAAAAATTATTTATTTCTGTGATGCAAAGCTGAATTTTCAGGATCATTACTCCAGTCTATCACATGATCCTTTAGAAATCATTCTAATATGATCCATTATCAAATTTGGAAACAGTTCTGCTGCTTAATATTTTTTCATAACCTGTGATACTTTTTTTTAGGATACTTTGATGAATAAAAAGAAAAAAATAGAAATCTTTTGTAACAGCAATATACACGACTGGTCAGTCATTTGGGGTCAGTAATTTTTTTCTTTGTTTTTTTTTAAATAAATCAATACTTTTATTCAGCAAGAATGTGTTAAATTGATAAAAAGTGATAGTAAAGAAGATTTATATTATTAGATTTTTTTTAATTTTTTTTTTTATAAATGCAGTTCTTTTTAACCTTTTATTCATCAAATATATTAGGCAGTAGAACTTGAGGCTTGATGAGCAGAAGAAACTTCTTTCAAAAACATTAAAAATAGTAATGTTTCCAAACTTTTGGCCTGTACTGTATATATAAATGAACTAAATGAATAACTGATAACATCACTAAACTTACTTAAGCCGGACAATGACGCTATTTTCTTCTGGAAACAAACTTTGTTGCATTATTTTCCTGTTATCTCTGTAAAGCTGCTTTGAAACACTCTGTGTTGTAAAAAGCGCTATATAAATAAAGCTGACTTGACTCGACACAAAGTGCTTTATTAACACGTTCATGGCTTTATTACTCACCCTGTGGTTCCCTGTCACTTTAGCTGATAGAGGTCAGAGGTCGTCCCAGAATGAAGTTCAGTGAAGATCTAGAGAAAAGCACATTGCCAGGACGGAAATCTGTCTATAGGCTTCTGGACACAGACGGTCAGTGTTTATCTGGTGTCTGTATATAACACTCATGTTCAAAAGTATGGGATCGGTACGTTTTTAATGTTTTTAAAAGAAGCTCAACAAGGCAGCATTTATTTGATTAAAAATACAGTAAAAACAGTAATATTGTGAAATATTATTACAATGTAAATCAGCTGTTTTCTATGTGAATATATAGAAAAATGTCATTTATTCCTGTGATCAAAGCTGAATTTTCAGCATCATTACTCCAGTCTTCAGTGTCACATGATCCTCCAGAAATCATTCTAATATGAGGATTTGATGATCAAGAAATATTTCTGAGTACAAAAATGTCTTTTTCAGCAAGGATGCATTAAATTGATCAAAAGTTACTGTAAAGGCATTTATAACTTACAAAAGATTATATTTCAAATAAATATTACAGAACTTTTTATTCTACTTTCTAGACTGGAGTAATGATGCTGAAAATTCTGCTTTAATTGCAGAAATAATTTACATTTGAATGCATATACGCATAGAAAACACGTTTTAAATTGTAATAATATTTCACAATATTACAGATATTTTGTTTTGTATTTTTAATCAAATAAATGCAGCCTTGGTGAGCAGAAGAGACTTCTTTTAAAACATTAAAAATCTTACCAATCCCAGACTTTTGAACGGCTGTGTACACACTGTGTGTGTGTGTGTGTGTGTGTGTGTGTGTGTGTGTGTGTGTGTGTGTGTGTGTGTGTGTGTGTGTGTGTGTGTGTAAGTATGTATATATGACTGGAGTCTTATTCATTTTTAACTGATTTTCCAAAACTATTAATCATTTCGTTAGATTTTTACGTGCAAAAATTAGCTGCACGTTTAACCAGCTCCACATTTGCCAGAATTGAGTTCAACTGAGTCTCTGTTTCGCAGCTCATCCGCTGATGGATCTGGTGTGTCTGTCAGAAGAACCGGCTCCTAAAGCAGGCGTCTCACTGAACTGCTTTCCTCTAGGACTGGACAAAACCATTCAATCCATCACTCCTGCTCATGTAGCCAGTCTACGCTTGGATGTCTTCTCCCGTGGGCAGGTGAGTGTTTCATTCATAAAATGAAACCATTAAAGAAGAACTACAGAGTTTAGTTCCTGTCTCTATGAAGCCCCTCCTTCTGAAAAGCACACTGTGCTCTGATTGGTCGCTGGATCAGTGTATTGTGATTGGTCGAGCGCTTCCAGTGTTTTGGGGAAATGTCCCGCCCCTTACCATAACCACCAGTTTCAACACGCTACTAACTAACTCAACCAGGCCCCGCCCCTTTATTCTGCATATTAATTATTTAAATGAGGAATATTGTGTTTGTTCCTGGAAGAAACTCAAGACTACAATGGAGGCCTTTTAGGAGTTCAGAAACACTGACACTGATATAAGAACTGCCTTTTTTAAAGATGAACATGGACAAAAAAGCATATATAGGGACACTTTAAAAAAGGTATGGATGTTTTAGTAGAAGAGAAATACAGTAGGCATACATTTAAATGGATGTTTATTTTGTGAACTTTTAGGAGAACATCAGCATACAACTAGATTTTAACATGATGTTAGCATGCTTTATCACATTGTTAGCAAATTTAACATGTTGCTAGCACGTTCCTGACATGAATTAACACAAAGCTAGCATGTTTTAACATGTTGCTAGCATTATTTAACACACTGTTAGCATAAATGAACACATTGCTAGCATTTTTCAAGCATCAATTAACACATAGCTTACCATGATTTAACATTTTTCTAGCATCAAATAGCACATTGCTACCATGATTTAGCACGTTGCTAACATATTTCTATCATGAATTAACACATTGCTAACATGTTTTAGCATTTTGCTAACATTAATTAACCTGTTGTTAACATTTTTCTAACACATGGCTAACATGTCGGCTGGATCAGTGTGTTGTGATTGGTCGAGCGCTTCGAGTGTGTTTGGGAAATGTCCCGCGGCTCCCGCCCCTTACCATAACCCCTCCCCTTCCCCCCCTTCCTCCCCTTCCCCCCTTTATTCTGCATATGAATAATTATAATGAGGAATATTGTGATGTGTTCGTTCCCGGAAGCTAATTCAGATGTGTGTTTGTGTGCACAGATCACATTCCCCCTCAACAGCGCGTCAGAGAGTCGTGAGCGCACACAGATTTCTCTTCAAACGCTGCATCCTCACCACAGAAGACTACAAGAGCCGCACAATTATACCGTGAGTTCACTTTAATAAATATAGCAACTGCAAATGTATAAGACATTTGCTAACGTGATTTAACACTTTGTTAGCAAGTTTTGGATTGTTGCTAACATGTTTCTAACATGAATTAACACAAATCTAGCATGTTGAAACATGTTGCTAGCATGATTTAACAAACTGTTAACACCAATTAACACATTGATAACATGTTTCTAGCTTCAATTAGCACATACCATGTTTTAGCTTTGTTTCTTGCATCAATTCACATATTGCTAGCATGTTTCTAGCATGAATTAACATGTTGCTAGCATTAATTAGCAAATTGCTTGCATGTTTCTAGCATGAATTAACACATTGCTACCATGTTTTAACCTGATTTAGCATGTTGCTAGCATGTTTCTAACATGAATTAACACATTGCTAACATGTTTTAGTATATTGTCCTTGGCTAATGGCTAGTTGTTAAGCTTTGCTCGTGATAGACACTCTATAAGAGTTGTTGTATACAAGTTTTGACCTGACTACAAGAGCCACACAATTACACCGTGAGTTCACTGTAACAACTAGCCTAGGACAATATACTAAAACATGTTAGCAATGTGCTGTTAGAAACATGCTTACAACATGTTAAACAATGTTAGCAAAATGGTAAAACATGTTAGCAATGTGTTCATTCATGTTAGAAATATGTTAGCAACAAGTTAAATCATGTTAAAACATGGTAGCAATGTGTTAATTCATGCTAGAAACATGCTAGCAATTTGCTAATTAATTAGCAACTGCAAATGTATAAGACATTTACAGACTGAAACATTTTCTTAAAGGTGGCTTTATCGGAGCGGCTGCACTCCCTGGTCTCTGATATCACAAAAGGAAACGGTAAAGGCAGCAACTTCCTGCTGTCGAACTGAAGCCGAGCTGAAACCCGGAGCCCAGACCAAAGTCACAGCCATTAAATCTAAAGGATAAGGTGCTTTAGAGACGAATGATCCAACAATAGATGCAGCAATGGTGCATTTTATGATTAACTAATAAAATATGTGATTCATGAAAATGATTATTTACTGTTATATATTATATAATAAAGTTTTTATGAATAAAAGGGAACTGACTCATGACTATCTGTGGTTTGTGCAACAGTCGGGTTCCAGAAGCAAAAACTATTTTTTAACAATAATAAAAACTTGTAAACCGTATACTGACAGAAAAAGACAGCCTTACTGTGAGTTACAAGGTTGTTAATTGAGGGTGTTTGCTTCTACTGAAGCCGTCAGCCCACATAATTTCAATTTAGGTTTTTAAATCGTGTTTAACAGTGGAATTTGTAGTCAAAAACTACATTTCCCATGATGTTGTACAGAAAATTCCACCAATCAGACAGTCGACACGAGCATAAGGGGCCAAAAGATCTCTTTAGCCCCGCCCACTCCCTGAAACACTGCAAATGATATGTCAACTACAGTCTCAATATATATATATATTTGCAATAAACTTAAAATAAATTGTTTTATATGTATAATCAACATTTTAAATTCGATTATGCTGTTCTCAATGCTTCATGGGATTGTAGTTCTTTCCCTCACTAAAACTAAGTTCACAGTCTTGTACAGTTACTTGTAAGTTGTACCTTTGTATTTTTGTCCGATTTCCAAATACCTTATTGCTTCAAATCAAAGTTTGTAATGTTATGATTATCTTCTAAGCTGATTGGCTTGATTCATGGCTTAAAAGAAGACTTTAAAAAATAAATAAAAATCCCTATGGGAGAAATTAATGGAAAAAAAAGACCAACCCCACTGAAAAAGTGGGCGGGGACTGTTGCGCTCAATTATTTTATAAAATAAATCTTTAAAAATACTATTTGATTTAGTAAATAACAAATCTAGTTCTATTTGTTTTTAGTATATCAATTAACACAGTAAATTGTGTTTGTTTATGTCATATGGGAGTGCGTCGATATTTAAATGTTTTACATGGGGATTTAAAACGGTTTTACATGTAAGTTAACTGTGGGGGCTTTAAAATATTTTAAAAGCTATTTGATGAATGTTAGTCTCTTCATGCAGAAACAAGGCTTCTAGCTCATTCGCTGATGCCTCCGTGTTGTCAGGGGCAACAACAGTTATTTTTCCGCTCCAAATCGCCTTTATTCCCACCACCGTCGCCTCATTGGACGCTTCCGCTGTCCGTCTGATTATTTATCGAGCTGTGATTGGCTATTGTATATGTCAATCAGAAACAACCAGATCCTATTGGCTTAATCCCATGGACGCGATGCGAGAGATCAGCAGTGGCTCATGCGCGTACAGGCAACAAGTGGATTTAGTGATTTCGAGTATTTTTGTTTCTTTAAAGATCACATTATTAAGATAAATAAATGTATTTAGACATATATAAAGTTAAAACCGTGTGTAATGTGCATTAAGTAAGTAGAAAGGAGCCATTAAGTGGCGTAACACTGTTCTGATGGCAGCGTTTAACGGATTTAAACGGTTAGTTTGCGCAGTTTGATATCATGCGCTCGCGATCGTGTCTCGCGCTATTGTGAGAGTGCACGCGCCCGGTATTTCATTACAGGTGTAGGACAGAAATATGATTATGGATGAGCTCATAATGTCTGATTCTGGATCAGATGAAGATATAGCGGCACTCACAGCTGAGGACAGAGGCTCAACAGAGTCCGTCAGGAAGGTAAGTGGACTTTCAGAGCATATTACTTAATATGTCACATGTTAATTGACGACTGGTTGCTTAACATTTAAAAACAACAACGCAATAATAAGAAATAATAGCCTGAGGCAAAAAAGTGCGATGGTCTTTTGGACGTGGGATATGGTAATTGTACCATAGTAATCTTATATACAACTAAATGCAGTGGTATATGAAAATATAAATTATTTTTATATATATATATGTATATATATATACACACACACACACACACACACACACACACACATATATATATGTATATAGCAGTATGTATGTAATATGTATATTCATTAACTACATGTAACTATGAGGCATAGAGAACAGAAGTGCAAAGTTATATATT
Source organism: Leuciscus leuciscus (assembly GCF_965113295.1). Lineage (NCBI taxonomy): Eukaryota > Metazoa > Chordata > Actinopteri > Cypriniformes > Leuciscidae > Leuciscus > Leuciscus leuciscus. The sequence continues at coordinate 3,328,068 of NC_138743.1, forward strand.
ATGGTGAGATTCAAGAGTAAAGTAAATTTCAAGTGACCAAGTGGAAGGTGTGTGAGTGTGTGTGTGTGTGTGTGTGTGTGAGAGAGAGAGAGAGAGTGTGTGTGTGTGTGTGTGTGTGTGTGTGTGTGTGTGTGTGTGTGTGTGTCCTGGTAAACCCTACATTATGTAATATCCCCAAAAAAATCTCTAAAATCATCGTCTTTGTGGCGACATTTTTTGGTCCCCATGAGGAAAACTAAGTAATGTTGTTTGAAAATGTAAAAATGCAGAAACTTTTGTGTGATGGGCAGGTTTAGGGGTCGGGTTAGTGTGTGTATGTGTGTGTGTGTGTGTGTGTGTGTGTGTGTGTGTGTGTGATTGGCAGGTTTAGAATATACAGTTTGTACAGTATAAAAACAATTATATGTATGGAAAGTCCCCATAAAACATGAAAACACAACGTGTGTGTGTTTTAGGGATGTGACCCTCTTGTATCAACCCAGCGCAGCAAACTGCAGCAGCGGAGAGCTAAACTCAACCAGCAGATCAACAGAGAACTCCGCCTGCGGTCCGGCGCTGAAAACCTCTACAGGTACTGGTACATCTGCTAACACTGAGGTGCATGTTTTCCATAATAACACACACGATGAACACCAGCTTCCCTGACGCAGAACTAACAGGAAGTGACACGCCTCTCTGTTGATGTTCTGTTCAGTGTTTTGATGTGGATTTATTCTTCCATCACAGTCATTTTATATTACAGTAATAGTTACTGCATTATAAATGGTGTAGCAGAATCTCTACAGGTTAATATGTTTAAACCGTCACACGACACACACATTATTCCCTTCGTTAATGTGATGTGCAAATGATGTTTTCCCAGGGCCAGCAGTAATCAGAAGGTGAAGGAAACTGTCGCATTAGAGCTGAGTTTTGTGAACTCGAACCTTCAGCTTCTCAAAGAAGAGCTAGAGGAACTGAACAGCAGTATGAACATCTACCAGACCGAGAGGTTGGTCACGCATCATGCAAACTTTCACTGTCTTTGTGAATCCGCACTCGACTCTGTTTCTTTCAACGTGGTTTAGGCTACCTGATAAGTTGCAGGATAACTTGGCATTAATACCTGGTGAAATATTAGGGGTGGAACGGTACATGTATTCGTACTGAACCGAAACGGTAAGGGCGTCACGGTTCGGTGCATACATTTACACGGAGAATACACAGTATAAAAATAAATAAAACTCTCGTGCAAATTAATTAATGTAATGCGGAACTACTGTTAGATACGCGGGTTCTTTAGGGACACCTAATCTGTGGCTCCGCCTTAGCTCTGAAGCAGGCTGCGATGTAAAGATTGCAATGCTGGAATATGTTGTGTGTGTGTGTGTGTGTGTGAGAGAGAGACAGAGAGAGGGGCGCGGGCGCGATCGAAAAGTCGCAAAGTGTTTACTTATATTTGTGTGTGTGTGTGTGTGTGTGTGTGAGGCGCGGGCGCGATCGAACAGTGGAAACATAAAAACATACTTCGTCATTTTGTTTATACAGGACATCATTCAAACTGCAAAGTGTTTAAGTTACTGTTAATTAAAATTTTAAGGAAAACAAATATATTAATCTGAAATGTAGCAAATTAATTTTCAATTCATTCAGGCACAATTACCAAAGATATCTCAAGGTCTTTTTGTCTTTTTATTAATTTAATTAATAAACTAATTATATACAGTAAAACTAGTGTCAATGCACTTCAAATAAACTGGTTCTATGCCTTTACTTTATTAATAAACTTATTTAAAAAATGCAAGGCTTAAGTAATTTATTTTCCTTTGGTGGTCCAGCCTGAGACATGCACAAGCCTTCTGCATTTCTGTTTTGCTCTTCCCTCCATTGTACCGAACTCGTACCGAACCGTGACTTCTGTGTACCGTTCCACCCCTATGAAATATAGTTTGCGAATATCTCTGATGTCTTGCTCTGATAACTCAGTAAACTTGATTGAAGGACAGAAAACCACAGGCTTATCCTGAAAAAACTACTATGAAATCATGTTAGATTAATGAAACTCTTTTTTTTAGATCAATCATTTTGAAGTATGCAAAACAAACTTGTAGTTTGATGTAAGCAGGGCTCCAAATTGTTGCAAATGCAGCAAAAAAATAAGCTTTTGCATAAACTATGTGTGATTTGGGTGTTTTTTATTATAATGCATGCCTATGTTTCTTGCAGCTTTATTTATCATGTGAACTTCCACTTACATCAAGTGATTTGCCAACTAAAAAGTCATTTGATTTCATTTATGTTGCATAGTCATCATTTATGCATTTCTAGAACGATCAACAGTCGTCGGGTTATAAGTGTGCAGAACATTTGTCATTTACTACATGACAAATGTCGTAATAACAGACTATTTGTTATTAAAATACATGCATTGAACATCTAAAAATGAATTATTCTCCTGTTGTAGTGAGACAGTCAATGTTCCCATGATTCCACTGGGGTTGAAAGAGACTAAAGAGATTGACATGACTGTCCCTCTTCAGGTGAGGTCATCACTCATGTGGTATAGCTTACACGCATCACTGAATTTATTCAGTGTTTAAACTCTTTCTCTTCTGTTTCATCAGGATTTCATCAGTGAACATTACAGTGAGGACGCGTCTCTGTACCTGAACGAGATCCAGGTTTTCATGGAACTTAGACAGGTCTGTTAAAGTCAACATGAAATGCTGATCACATCACAACTGGGGCTGTCACGATTCCTCAATTAAATTATACTCGGATTTGAAAAATACTCGATTGCAATTTCTCTGTGTCGAGTAACCAGCAAAATACCGGAAGCGGCTCATTCCACAGAGGAGGATCCATGATCCGCATTATTAGGCCGTTTTCTAAGGCTGCATGATGTATTAAAACCATTTAAAGGGTAACTCTCGCCAAAATGCAAACCTAGGGTCTTTTTGTGAATCTACCCGAGGCAGACTTTCGTTTAAAAGCATAATTAGAATGGAAACACCACTTTTAAGTTTGACTGTATTTTCGTTTTCGGTCAAATGGCCTTGAGAATGGGAGTTAATGGGACACGACTATGATAGCATCAAAATCGCTATTTTTAAAACACTAAGAAGACTCGACACAATATTAAACTTTGCTCTCAGTATCACCAGGGGCTCTACACATGAACTCCAGCATTGAGAACATTGTTTGTGTACACACACAGAGTTTACTAAAAAGAAAGATTTTGAACAACTCACTGTCTCTGTGTCCGCCGGCATTTTGACAGTCAAAAATAGCCATTGAATCATTTCCTCCAGTTGAGACACTTCAGATGCGCACTGTTCAACATGATGGTTTTGAATTGCTTGACATATGATTGTAATCACTTCAAAAAAGGAAAATACATGTGCAGCACAAAATCTGTCATATCGGCTACATAAAATGATGTGAACATCATTATAATTGTGTGTTTTGGACATGGCTATTAATGATGAAACTTTTGTTTTTGTAATCAGGCTCTAAAAATTAGAAAAACTTTGGATTTAGATTTATCGGCTTTCAAATATAAAGAGTTATTGGTATCGGCCAAAATGTTCATATCGGTGCATCCCTAGTTTTTTCGCAAGATGCATGTGGTTTTAATCACCATTAGAGGGCCAAAAGTGACATAGTGTAGCTTTAAGAAGTACATTTTGATTGCATGTCATTCTTCAGAACAAAAGAAGTGGTTATCACTGAAAGTGCAAGTCAAATCATTATTTTAAAAGCTCACCTCTCTTCGTAGGCCATGCGCACTCCCAGCAGGAATGAAGCGGGACAGGAGTTGCTGATGGAATATTACAATCAGCTGTATTTCCTGGATCAGCGCTTCTTCTCTCCGCACAGAAGTCTGGGGATTCACTTTCACTGGTGAGACTCACTGTGGCACACAAACAAATGAATGAGCAGTGGTTAGAGTAGCGTTGTCAAAAGTAGGGGAGAGTGGGGTAAAGTGAGACATTTTTTACATTTGTTCCCCTCTAAGCGAGCTAAAATGATAGCTTGACAACCACACATTCCAGAACTAATGTCGGACTAGTAACAGAATCATGGAGATTGGTCAATTAAGCAAATTTTTTTGATGACCCACCGATGCGCATCCAAGTGAAGGTGCAACGCCCTTGGCGTGCTAAGGGTGAATGTCACACTGGAGGAAATTCCTCCTAAAAAAAATTAACTATGTCCAAATTATTGTGATACATTTGGAAAACTCAATGCAGTCAGACCTCCCCTGGCCAGCCCAGGGAGGGTGGCCCGTCCTGAGCCAGATTCGGATTTGTCCGCCACCGCTTGAGCTCCGAGACTTCCAGTAAATAGGGTCTGGTTTGGACACCCACTCTTTCGGTGCCAGGGCGTGCACACCGGTGAACGTGCACCGTCCTGGGTGAGCTAGGGGTGAAAGACACACTGGAGGATATTCCTCCTTGTAAAAATGTCCAAAAATATCTTGTATTTGAAGAAGAGCTCCATGCTCGCAGACCTCCCGGGCCGGCCCCAGGGAGGCTGGGTCATCTCCGGTCAAAGTCAGATCCGTACACCTGCTGGCGCTCCTGCTGGAGCTACCACGGATGCTCGGGGTGTTGTAGAGGAGGGAGACAACACTCTTATCGGACTAGGTAATGGAAAACAGGCTCCTCCGGGTTGCCTGGGGCCCAGAGAAGCGCACCCTCTCCTTCGGGCCGTCAAGTCGGGGTGCCCAGTCGATTGGAGCTTCAGACGCGCCTGGGGATGGAGCAGCTTGCTCCTCCCCGATTTGCGCGTTGACCTCGGGAGACTCAGATGGCCTGTCTGAAATGGATGTCCGCAAAGGTGGCCGCGGGCGCGTCGGGAGGATTGGATTAGTTGGGGCCCCCCGGCACGTCTTAAGAGCCGAACTTTGCCCTGCGCCTCCCCCCACTTTGAAAGCACCCTTCCCGGTTACGGCCTCAATCCAGATGCCTCCCGCCCCTGCCCCCGGCGGATGGTTCCTCATGCGCCCTATGAGTGGCCGTGTCGTCTCGAGCCCAGGCCCGAGTGGAGCGAGACCCGTGTGTAGGGAGCCTGCGCATCGCGGTTCACCGTCCGGGGTTTCTCGGTTGATCCCAAAGGTAAAACGTATGCTTGTCGAACAGTCGGTCTGGGTAAACGGCGAAGCGACTCCAGGGGCTTGAGACACCCCTGGAGAAAAAGCGGTGGAGGAAGGTCCTCCTCCGAAAACAAAAACGGACAGTGTCCGTGAGGTTGCAGATGGACGAGATTCCCATGCTGACTTCACTCCCTAGCAGGCTCCCAGGGAGGGTGCGGGGCTCCTGTCGGAGCGACCTCGGTCCTAAAACGGTCCTCGGTCCAGGCTACTGATTTTACTTCCCCCTTCTTTTTTTTCTTTATGAATCTTAGGAGGCTTGACTTGTCAATATTTATCTCCCTTGCAGCTGCTCTTATAGACTTCTTTACTTCCTTGACCTCAGCGGCTGCACTCTCCATCTCCTCGAGGGGTGTTTTGCCCCAGGTTTTCTTCCTGGTGTATTGCCTTGGCATGATGGCTTTTCTGCTATGTTTATGACATATATATTACATTAAAATATGTTTAAGACTAAACTTGAATTGAGCCTCATGTCTCACTTTACCCCACAGCATTTGTCTCACTTTACCCCACCGCCACATTTTAGAAAAAAACTATCTCTCTTAGCAATTCAGGCTTATCTTCAGATAGCATCATCACATGGTTTTATATGTTGGTAGTTCATCAACATGTATGATATAAGTTTTTCTACTTGAATCAATTGGCTTTGGCACAACAGTTGATTAAGTTGACAGCAAGAAAATGTACTTTTACATGCAAAAAAAAGATGAAAAAAACATGCTTACTACAGCACCATGAGGTCCTCTCCTTCATGGCCAAGGGGAAATGGAAGGGGCTTGAAAACATAATGGTCAAATTACCACAATTGTGTTCCATTGCCTAGATATAGGGGGTGTCTCACATTACCCGATGTCTCACATTACCCCGTTCTCCACTACCAAGTCGATACTGACATTTTAAATGTGTCGTTTGAGCGCTGTTGAGCAGAATCATAAGCACCTCTGATTGGCCGTCGTGTTCACGAGCTCATCGAATATGTCTGTGATTGTGATTCGCTACAATGATCAATGCTTCAAAAACATTGTAAATATACATATGACGCTCTTACACCGATACACACGCGAGCGTTTGAAAGCAAGCGTCTATCAGCGGATCGGTCCTGCTTGTGCTTTCAAAACACTTCCATGTGCTCTCAAACGCTCCCGTGCGCTGATCATTGTAGCCAATCACAGACCTATCCGATGAGCTCGTGAACACAACGGCCAATCAGAGGTGTTAATGATTCCGCTCAACAGCGCTCAAAGCGGCACATTTTTAAAATTTCAGTATCGACTTGGTACCGAAGTCGGTACTTTTGACACTTCTAGGTTAGAGATGGTCTGATCATGTGTCTCGTTGCAGGTATGACTCGCTGACTGGTGTGCCTTCCGTTCAGAGAGCGCTCGCGTTCGAGAAAGGGAGTGTTTTGTTCAACATCGGAGCACTTTATACTCAAATCGGAGCCAGACAAGATCGTTCCACACTGACAGGCGTTCAGAACGCCATCGACGCTTTCCAGAGGGCGGCCGGTACTGAATCATCCGTTGATTTTCTGTCTGTGGGTCATTCACAGGAAACATGTCACAGTATGATTGGATTCATATACTGGTCATTTAAATAGATGTCAGTAAATTCAGAGATCCACTGGTTGACGATCACCCGTTGATCTGATTGGTTAACAAGGTAGTTTGTGACGTCAGAAACACCAGCGATTTCAAAGCGTGTGTTTGAGACTGTCTTTGATTCACTGCAGTTTTAAGGAGAAAATACTCAGCAATGGTGTCGACTTATGAATTTACACATGGTTTGTCTTAAAGCACATTAAAAACACCACATAGACATATAAACTACATTAAAAGCTGGATTCTCACCACAGGGGGACTTTAAAAAAATAAGTTACACATTATTAAAAAAATATTAATAGCACAACATTTGACACGAAAAAAATTCCCATTAACTAGCAAATATCATCACACCTTCACCTAACAGTTGAATCAAATAATGTGACTTGCTGTCAGTGAATTATATCAGTAGTTGGACAAAAGCACACAAATGACAGCGTTCCCTGAGAATGACCCCTGTTCTCACTCTATATAAGTGTGTGTCTGTGTTAAACTCTAGTGTGTTCAATTTAAAAAAACACTCATAATCTAAACTCATAATCCCCATGTGCATTGCACCACTTATTGCTGAACTGAAGATCTGAAGCTCTTTGGTTATATAAATGAGCTTGTAAACGTGACGTGTGTGTGTGTGTGTGTGTGTGTGTGTGTGTGTGTGTGTGTGTGTGTGTGTGTGTGTAGGTGCGTTTCTCTACCTGCAGGAGAACTTCTCTCATGCGCCCAGTCTGGATATGAGCGGCCCTGCTCTGAGCATGCTGGTCCGCCTCATGGTAGCTCAGGTAATGAACTGTCGAGAGGTTCATAGAAATAAATGTAGAATTTCTTTTCTTTTTTATCTCTAGGTTCAGTGTTACATGACAGTGTGAACGCTAATCAAACCAGGACTAAATGTATCAATTTCTGTGAACCAAGAGAGCCGAACTACAAGTGTGAACGCAGCCTAAATGATCTCAGATTGTGTCTTTTATGATCAGATGTGTTTGAGAGGTGTTCATGTAGTAACTCGTGTATTTCTGGGTTTATTAATTGCAGGTTCAGGAGTGTGTGTGTGAAAAGGTCATTCTCATGCAGGACATCAACCTGAATGTGCTTCTGCAAGCCGCCCAGGAGGCAGCGAGGGTGAACGAACACACACACACACACACACACACACAGAGACTCTCTCTCTCTCACACACACTCTCTCTCTCTCTCTCTCACACACTCACTCATATACACGCACACTTTCACTCACTCACTCTCTCACACACACTCTCTCTCTCTCTCTCTCACACACACTCACTCATATACATGCACACTTTCACTCACTCACTCACACACTCTCTCACACTCTCACACTCACTCACACACACACTCTCTCTCTCTCTCTCTCTCTCTCTCTCACTCACTCACTCATATACACGCACACTTTCACTCACTCTCTCACACTCTCACACTCACTCACACACACTCTCTCTCTCTCTCTCTCTCTCACACACTCACTCATATACATGCACACTTTCACTCACTCACTCACACACTCTCTCACACTCTCACACTCACTCACTCACACACACACACACACACACTCTCTCTCTCTCTCTCTCTCTCACACTCACTCACATACACACTCACTCATATACACGCGCACTTTCACTCACTCACTCTCTCACACACACTCTCTCTCTCTCTCTCTCTCTCTCTCTCTCACACACACTCACTCATATACACGCACACTTTCACTCACTCACTCTCTCACACACACTCTCTCTCTCTCTCACTCTCTCACTCATATACACGCACACTTTCACTCACTCTCTCACACACACTCTCTCTCTCACACACACACACACTCACTCTCACTCACTCATATACACGCACACTTTCACTCACTCACTCTCTCTCTCTCTCTCTCACACACTCACTCATATACATGCACACTTTCACTCACTCACTCACTCACTCACTCACACACTCTCTCACACACACACACTCTCTCTCTCTCTCTCGCACTCACTCATATACACGCACACTTTCACTCACTCACACACTCTCTCACTCATATACACGCACACTTTCACTCACTCTCTCACACACACACACTCTCTCTCTCACACACTCACTCATATACACGCACACTTTCACTCACTCACTCTCTCACACACACACTCTCTCTCTCTCTCTCACACACTCACTCATATACATGCACACTTTCACTCACTCACTCACTCACACACTCACTTTCACTCACTCACTCACACACTCACTCACTCACTCTCTATCTCTCTCTCTCTCACTCACATAAACACGTTGTGTTTTCATGTTTTATGGGGACTTTCCATAGAAGTAATGGTTTTTATACTGTACAAACTGTATATTCGCTTCTCTTACACTAACCCAACCCTTAAACCTACCCATCTCACACACACACACACTAACCCGACCCCTAAACCTGCCCATCTCTCACACACAAACACATACACACACTAACCCAAACCCTAAACCTACCCATCTCACACACACACACACTAACCCAAACCCTAAACCTACCCATCTTTCACATATACACACACACACACTAACCCAACCCCTAAACCTGCCCATCTCTCACACACAAACACATACACACACTAACCCAAACCCTAAACCTACCCATCTCTCTCACACACACACACACACACACTAATCCGACCCCTAAACCTTCCCATCACTCAAAACATTCTGCATTTTTACATTTTCAAAAAAACATAAATTAGGATGATTTATAAGCGGTTTTCCTCATGGGGACCAAAAAATGTCTCCACAAGGTCAAAAATGACTCGTATTACTATCTTTGTAATAGCGTAGGGTTTACCAGGACACACACACTTGAAAGAATGCATGTTCTGGGGTTTTCATGTGTTAATAACTGTGTGTGTTTGCAGGTCTCAGACGTGTATTCTCTGGTTCTTCAGGCGATGTCAGTGCCGTTACTGAAGGACTATGTGCCCTTCTCCTGGATCTCCATGGTTCAGGTCAAAACACATCACTTCAGAGCGCTGGCCCATTACTACACCGCTGTGGCTCTGTGCGACTGCTCAGGTGCTTCTCAAGGTCTTGACCATGTAATACTTACTGATGACATCATGCAGACATTACCGATCAAACGTTTGGAGTAATTTAGATTTTTTTAATGTTTTTGAAAGAAGTCTCTTCTGCATATAATGTCATTTAAAAAGCTATACTACTACGTTTTACAATATATTCAAATAGAAAATATTTTTAATTCTAATAATATTTCAAAATATTCCTTTTTTAAATCAAATTTGTATTGTTTTGATATCGTTTTAACATACAAAATGACGAAGACAAACAATCAGCTATTAGAACAGTAAGTAAAAATCTAAATAACAGTGAGAAAAAACATTTTTTAAAAAAGTGTATATAAAAATGATAATAAAAATAAATTAAATATTCCATTATTTTACGTATGTTTAATCAAATTAATGCAGTCTTGGTGAGCAGAAGTAACTTCTTTCAAAAACATTTTAAAAAATCATTATTGACCGATAGTGAGTTTATTTTGTTGTTTTACCAACAAATGTTGTTTCTGTTCATATTGTGCTCGTTATTGTAAAGAAACAAGATTATGTTTTATAACAATCATTTTCATACCAATGCAGGAATGCCTGATGAAGACGATGATGAAGGTGGAGAAATTAAAGCTCTCATTCAGATTCACACCAGACGACCAGACAAACTGAACCTTCAGGATACGGAGGACAAGCGGAGACTTGGTTTGTGTAGTGGGATGTGTTTTCTGAACGCAGAATTACAGTTAACATATACTAATATATGAATATTTCATATTCAAGGTAAAGCTCATCTGCGCAAAGCCATCATACGTCACGAGGAAGCCCTGCGTCTTCACGGCGTGTGTAAAATGCTTCGGAAGATGGACATCCTACAGGAGGTTCTGTCACACGCTCACACGCGCTCGCTGGAGAAGTACTCAGATATTGATCAAGAAGATGATTTCTGTGAAGTCGCAGAGGCTCCGGAGATCCAGTGTGAGTGTTTAATATGTTCATGCTGTTAAATCTGCTTAGACTACTCTTAAAAGTTTGCCATCTGAATTTTTTCTTCAAGACTGGTCCTAACTATTTAGATTAAATTCTGTCAGTAATTACTCGCCCTCATGTTGCTCCAACCCCGTAAGACTTTCGTTCATCTTCAGAACACACATTAAGATATTTTTGATGAGATCTGAGAGCTGTCTCACTCCTCCATAGGCTTCTCTGTAATCGAGATCTGCCATCCCTGAAAAGTTAGTAAAGAAACAGGGCTCCAGACTAACTTTTTTTACTAGCCCCTGACTGAAAATTTTAGGAGCACAAGCAGAAAATTTAGGGGCACACCTTAAATCAGCTTGCAATGCAATTATTCAAATTTTCCCCAAAATAACTGTAATAATGACAAATTATTTAATAATAAATAGACTTAACGTACAGATATTACAATGTGCAGTTTTATTTTAAGTTCACAGGCTCCAGACTAACATCTGAGGGCAGCAGCACCGAGTTCTACAAAAACATATCTGGTAGCACTGGGGCTGACAATAAAGCACTAAGCTTAATTTAGGGTGTAGATGAAGTTAACTTTAATTATTATCATTCATAATGTCTCAATATTAATTAAAAAGCAAACCGAGTGAAACAATTTTGTATATTAGGGAGTGAAAATAGCCAATAAGCATCCTACTGTTTACAATGGTAATTTATTTATTTTATTATTTTTAAATAAGAGTTTAAATAAGACAATTTTTGAAGGATGAACAAAAAATGTGTTGGTCATCACATAAAAAATAACATTTATATATGATAGTTTTGAAGTGCTGGAAAAAGATGAGTAGTACTTGTAAGCGTTTGACTATTTCTGTCACATTATGGTTACAGCTACTACATTAAATCCATGGTGAATGTTGCTGATTCAACAGAAGTGTTTCTCCTGGTTTCCACGTCAGCGCTGTTTGATCTGATATCTATGGTTTATAACAGAGAACTCTGCGCCGAATCGGAATGTTTCTCACTGGATCTCGCAGCTATGATGTTATTAATTCTGAGGCGAATTCAATGGATTTCTTCACTGGATCTCCAGAGTCTGGATCTCCTAGTAACAGTGTCGCGTGATCGAGATCGGCCCGCGACTGGCAAGTTCGGAGCGCTGCGCTGTCTATTATTGGTCCGAACTAATAAACAGTCCGTGAAGCATAAAGGAGTAGCGCATTTTCGTTCCGCTTTCATTTTGTTTGGATTCGCTGCTCGGCAACGTTGTGGTCGCGCCAGCGCGACCTAAATAAATATTTGGTCGCACTGGCAGGGAAAAATGGTCGCAAAATGCGACCAATTGGTCGCAGTCTGGAGCCCTGAGAAATCATTAAAATAGTCCAAGTGACTACAGTGGCTCAACCTTAAAGGAGCATTTCACCCGTGGGAACATTAATATTTATTGAAAGTTGGTCATATATGTAGTCGAAATGTGAATTTGGTGCCTTCTTGACCGAGGAAAGACAGAAAGTAACTTTAGTGTGCGTTTGTATGGAAGACAACAACTCCCACAATGCACCACATTTCACAGCTCCACAAGCCACTCCCACTAATCCAGAACACCGCCAATGAGGTATCCGCCTATATTAGTGAGTATCATTAGTGAGTTACTCCTCGTTTGTATTTCTTTCGAAATGGTGAATAATTGCATGGTACCGGGACGTCCAGTCCAGTCCGCGTCCGCGACAGGCAGGTCTTCTGCCTCCTGTTCCTCCATCAGCCTCAGCTGCTCTTCGCTATATTGCGGCTCATAAAGGTAGCCATGAACATCTGATTCGAGCATCAGACATTCGAAATCCTCTTCTTCTAGATCATATTGAGTACCCTCCGCCATTGTCGTAACTTCACATCTGGCTCCACAGCGCCTGTTAGCTTAGCTTCCAAACAAGATAGCGGATATTGCTTTTAGTTTCTGCAAGTGAAGTATGTTCCTCATTTCCTTGAGAACCACTGATATGTTCCATGCATACAGACAGTTTGTGTAACATGCACAGTTTACAGAAATAGTAGAGGTAGTACGCCATTGCAAACATAGCTGGAGATTCTTAACATGACCTTTGACCTGTCGCCTGCAGCTCACACACAGCAGAAGCCTGATATTAAAACTCCTGATTTCAGTGCCGTCAGAGTGACTGATATTTTCCATCGACTGGTAATACTCACACTCTCACACACACACACACACACACACAAATGCTGTAACATGCTGTAAATGTTGAAGTGTTTAACGTTCACCTCTGTATGTGAAGGGACCACTTTCGCTTTTCTCTGCTCGAAATCGCTGGGTGAGGCGTCACGCGTGTCTGGTTCGAGGAGAGGCGGGGCTTGGGCTCACGCTTCGAGGTGATTCGCCGGTTCTGGTTGCTGGGGTTTTGCCAGGTGGATGTGCTGCGGTAAGAGACGTCAGTAGAGCCAGTAACATTTAAAGGGGTCATCGGATGCCCGTTTTCCACAAGTTGGTCTGATTCTTTAGGGTCTTCATGTAAAGTTTGTAACATACTTTGTAACATTATGTAACATTCACCTGACACCCCAGGTGAATAGGGGAAAAAAAGTAACTAATAGATATCAGCATGAAACTTCCCCAGTTGATTCCTGACATTAAGACAAATATCTTTTGTATTACAAGTTTTTAGAATATTTGTGTTTAAATATGCAAATTAGGTATTATCTCGTAAAATATGCGCTAATTTGCATATATTTCCAGAAGAGAAATCTGAACATTGGATAAAGCCAGATTCAAAATTCTTGTTTCATTTTGTTGACATATTAGAGTCAAAGGTTTTTACAGAGGGGATGTTGGATATCTGTTTTTATCACTCCATTAATCAGAAAAAACTGTCAACAGCCATAAAAAAAAATCATTTTTGCCCCGTTTTTAGGTATAAAATGTTGTATAAATCAGAATCTGAATGATATATGAACAAACCCCTCAGTAAAAATCTTAAGAATATAGATAGGAATACAAATGGAAAGACTGGTGAAGATTTGTATTGTACAAGTTTTGTAAAAGTTTTTTAGTGGAAACAACTATTTATAGACACAATATCTTATCAAATCATTAGCAACAACAATACAAACAATACAAACCACCTAAAACACATCAAAACTTATAACACAGCATTTATGGCCTTCAACTGAACTGAACCCCATTAAAAAAACAGGCAAAAACACACAAACTATCCCACGTAATTGGAAATTGACATCAGCCAATGAAATTTCGCTTTTAGAGTTAAATGTCCCATTGTACTTTCACGATTGGTTGTTGATAAAAAAGGAAATGACCATATTTGGATCCGACAGCATTGTACAGGAGAGAGAGAGCTTTCCAACGGTGCATGTGATGACAGGGAGCAGACAGCGATCGCGGAGCGGCATGTTGATTTACAACACCAACTTTTGTTGAATTTAGGAGAAATCTACAGACGCAAATAGACAAAGTGTAGTAAAGTAAAGACCTAAATGTGTATTTTGGGACTTTTTTTCACCACAAGTCTGAAAGAAGACATGTTATTGAAGACAAATAGCCCAAAATCCCAAAATTGACCAGTAAAAAAAAAAAACGATGTTTTTGCCTGCCGTGTCTCGCCTTAAAATTCCTCAATGGTCGTGTAAAACAGCTCTGTTCACAGCGACCTCTTTCAGTGCATGTCTCTTTAAATGATAATGAGCAACTGCTCACCCCCACCCCCTCACCCTCTCTTCTGTGGGGCATGTCGACACAAAACACGTAAAGTGATGCTTTGGCAGACAATATACAAATTGCTGAGGGCGGAAATATGCTAATACGGGACAGTCCGTCAGTGGTCGTGGGCGGAGCATGAGAAATATGATTCATATTCATATTGCTCAGAAAATCCAAACGACTTGATTATTGAGAGTGTTTAGACTTTTTGAGCATTAAAAAAAAAGGAGTGAATGGATTTTTCTCATTGTATGGTGGTTGTGTCCGCACACTGCAAAGACACATGTCTATGCAAACACCATATAAAAGTGAATTTTGCATCCGATGACCCTTTAAAGTGCTTTTTTGTACTGCGCACAGCATGCCTCACATTACGAGCGTGTGTTTCAGGAGGCGGGGCTTCGTGAGGGGGATTATATCGTGGCTGTGAATGGTGCAGACTGCAGGTGGGCGGAGCACGCTGAGGTCGTTCACGCACTGAAGAGCTGCACGGAAAGAGGACTCGAGCTCGACGTCATCACTCTACAGTCACACGAGGTATAAAACAATACAGTTATACAAGTTTTCGAACAGTTATACATTTTTCAGTCGGGGCAGCCGTAGTACTTTGTAAAAGAAAAAATCATAAACACTAAAAATAGTCATTAAGATGAGCCAAAGTAGTCATTTATTGCACAAAAATATATTTCTCCCAACTGGATATGATTATAAAAGGGTAACATCAGATGTTTTATTAGGCTGTTATTATCTTACATTTAAACTCCTACGTGTATGTCACATTGAAGGCCTTGGGACTGACAAAAGGATGGACCATTTTTTATTTTGCTTAAAGTAATATAAACTACTAAAAACAAACAACATACATAATCTAATAATCAAAACTCTTATCATGAGCAGCACAAAACAAAGTTAACAAGTCATCTACAGTTCTTTACGTCTTTAGCGAGAGAGAAGCAACGAGCACGGAGCAGAAAGGGCTTGAATGAAGAGGGTTTGGCTCTAGATACAGATATTAGAGAATGTAGCGCTGGAAGATCATTACCATAAATGAACGGCTTCGTTGTTTTGATGCGCTGCTCAAAATAAATGACGCAATTATGTCTCGCGTTCCGGATGGAGTCAAGCCGACAAGTCCGAGGTCAAATATGCCCAAAAAATAGGATTGCATGCTTTCTTTTAATGCTTATACAAAGACTGAACGAGTGAGCAGTACAACTTTCAGACTGAGAAGGTTCAAGTGTGTGTGTGTGTGTGTGTGTGTGTGTGTGTGAGTGAGTGTGAGAGAGAGAGAGAGAGTGTGTGTGTGTGTGTGTGTGTGTGTGTGTGTGTGTGTGTGTGTGTGTGTTTATCTGTGTGTGTTTATCTGTGAGTGAGTGAGTGTGTGTGAGAGAGTGTCTGTGTGTGTCTGTGTGTGTTTATGTGTGTGTGAGTGAGTGAGTGAGTGAGTGAGTGAGTGAGTGAGTGAGTGAGTGAGTGAGTGAGTGAGTGAGTGTGAGAGAGTGTCTGTGTGTGTGAGTGTGTGTCTGTGTGTGTGAGTGTGTGTCTGTGTGTGTTTATGTGTGTGTGAGTGAGTGAGTGAGTGAGTGAGTGAGTGAGTGAGTGAGTGAGTGAGTGAGTGAGTGAGTGAGTGAGTGTGTGAGTGAGTGTGTGAGTGAGTGAGTGAGTGAGTGAGTGTGTGTGAGAGAGTGTCTGTGTGTGTGTGTGTGAGTGAGTGAGTGAGTGAGTGAGTGAGTGAGTGAGTGAGAGTGTCCGTGTGTGTGTGTGTGTGTGTGTGTGTGTGTGTGTGTGTGTGTGTGTGTGTGTGTGTGTGTGTGTGTGTGTGTGTGTGTGTGTGTGTGTGTGTGTGTGTGTGAATAGCTTTGAAGCTAGATTAAATGTCCATGAAGCAGTAAAGCAGTGCATGTCTTCACAGGTGGAGAAGAGGACGAGTCTCTCGCCCGCCGGTGATCGAGAGAGTCAGTCGGGCAGTGAGAGGAAAGCGGGTCGGGAATATGAGCGCGGATCCTCGTCCATCTGGAACTGGAGCTGGAGGAGCGGCGGGAGCGGCGGGAGCAAGAGACTCGGAAACACCTTCAGTCTTTCCTTCGGGAACCTCAGAGAGGGTGAACCCATGTACTGAACACACACCAGGACAAGAAAGGAAAAACATCATGAGCTCTATTTTACTCAATCAATACAGCACAATTATCAGACATGATAGCTAGGGTTGGGGATCGTTCGCATTTTACCGATTCCGATTCTTATCGATTCCTAATTTCGATTCCAATAAGGTAAACAAAAAAGATATCATTCACATTCAGTCCTATTGCTAAACATTTCATTTTAGCTGAATATCATGAACAAAAACCAACAGTCTAAAGAAACTTTTCCCTGTGGTTTAAAAATACCATAGAAAAACAACTAACCTAACTAATATACAGTTCAAGCATTATTAAAGACAAGTAAACACTCAGTGATTAAAACAGAACAAATAAAAAATGAGCAATCGCAACAAATAGATACAACTGAACAAAGATACGACTGATATAAACAGTGTTTGAAGATTTTCAGGTATTCGGGTAATCATGTCAAATAACACTGCACTTTATAAACGACTATACATTACAAATATAGTTACAAAAGTTATTCAGTCAAGAACGAGTTAATTTTCTCTTCGTCGTTTGATTAGTGTTATTATAGAGACGGCAACGATGTCCACAGACAAGGTAGAGTATGATGCATGATTTTATGAAAGTATGATGTAAACTCTGACTGGAAAGGAGAGGACGCTGGCGCATTTTTGGCTGCCGCGTCTCCCTCCGGGAAATCAATTCAAAACTTCTTATTGAATCAAAACTGCCTCAGCACTTACCTGGACCTTTTTGCCTGCACGTCTCTGCTACCGAGGGACCCGACCCAGTTTGGTTCGGCTGCGTTTTGGGACTACGGACTGTATAGTTGGCAACGCCGCTGGATCGATCGGGTTAACACCCGCGCTTTCGGGCGGCAACGCTAACTTCTCCTGCCCAAGACGACTCAATCTTCCCTCCCGGACGATGCAGTACCTGGTCCTAGTTCTTTTTCTGCTCTCCACCCTGCTTCCTTGGTTGCAAAACTTCACTAACAACTTCATGGCTCTCCGGTACTCAGCTAAACAGCTACTCCAGCTAAACCGCTATCCATCGGCTACTCCGGAGCTGACCGCTGAAATAAAAACCTTTGGACTACTTCAACGCCACCGTTACATCCACAGAGGTTCCCGTAGAAACTTAATACACATATCCACCGGGAACGACAGCTTCAGCACAACACTTCCTCATTTCTTCTCTTCCGCGTCCCGGCATCTAAACAGCAACGCACAACGTCATCAGAGCCAACGTCACATGAACCATTTCAACCTCCGGTCAGTTCCCATTTCCGCTTCATCCCCTTCAAAACAAGAGTCTCTCAAACTTGGACTATTGAACACAAGATCCCTTAACAATAAAAGCACCATTCTCAACGAATTCATCCTGGACTCACAATTAGATTTAATCTGTTTAACTGAAACCTGGCAAATACCCCATGACTATTTCTCCCTCAACCAAGCCACCCCCACTGGATTCTCATACATGGACCAACCTCGTCCTGAAGGCAGGGGTGGTGGTATTGCTGCCATCTACAGACAAACTCTCAAGCTTCGCCCTCTCCCCATCCCATCTGTTCCCTCTTTTGAACACCTCTCCTTTAAACTCTTAGGCCCCACTCCTCTGACTATTTCAACAATTTATCGCCCTCCCAAACCCAATCCTTCCTTTCTGTCAGATTTCTCAGAATTTATAACTCAACTCTGCACAACTTCATCAACGATATTACTCGTAGGTGACTTCAATATCCACATCGATTCTTCCACCTCCAAACCCACCACGGATTTCTTGGACATTATACACAGTTTTAATTTCATACAACATGTCAATTTCCCTACCCACACCCGTGGACACACTTTGGACTTGGTCTGCTCTACTGGACTTAATATCGACACTCTCTCACACACAGACCTGGCCATATCTGATCATCTCGCCATAACATTTCACATCAACCTCCCCAGCCCTCATTTCAAGCAGACACGCACCATATCTTACCGAAATCTAAAGTCCCTCTGTCTCACCTCCCTTTCCTCCCATATCGCAAACAAAATTTCCATACCCAGCATCCCTGAAAACTCAACCACCGCCGACCTAGTAGTTCACTACAATTGCACACTCTCATCCAGCCTCAATACTCTCGCACCAGTTAAAACTGCAACAGTTACATTCTCCCGCTCTGCTCCCTGGTTTACCCCTGAACTGCACAAACTCAAAAAAGAACGCAGACAACTGGAACGCCTACATAAGAAAACTGGACTCACTGTACACCTACAAGCCTACAAGGATCACAGCCACCATTATAGATCAGCGCTTACATCAGCCCGCACAGCTTTTTATTCTGGTATCATTCACTCTGGATCCTCCAACCCCCGGACCCTGTTTGCCACAGTTAATAAACTACTCAAACCCATTGACAATATCACTCACTTATTCACCATGGACAAATGCAATAATTTCATCGACTTCTTTAAATACAAAATTGACAGCATTCACCAAGAACTTTCTGTGAACATCTCTCCCAGCACAGACCCTCAACCTGTTTCATCCCTTCCATTTCACATCACTCTCCCCTCCCTATCAGTCATTACAGAAACCGATCTCACTAACCATTTCAACAAAATCCACCTCACAACCTGCCCACTGGACCCCATTCCATCTGCACTGGTCAAGCATTGCCTTCCCTGCCTCAGCCCACTCATCATGGTCATCATCAACTCCTCTCTCACCTCTGGAACAGTTCCCACTTCCCTCAAAGTTGCCGCCATCACACCAATACTTAAAAAACCTGGCCTGGATCCTGACAACCCCAACAACTTCCGCCCCATCTCCAACCTACCTTTCCTGTCTAAACTCCTGGAACGCTCGGTCGCCTCTCAACTAAAACATCACCTCCTCTCCAATCAGCTCTACGAAACCTTTCAGTCCGGATTTCGCACTCATCACTCTACTGAAACTGCACTACTCAAAGTAACAAATGACCTCCTACTCGCCTCTGACTCTGGTTCCCTCTCCATTCTCCTCCTACTTGACCTCTCTGCCGCCTTCGACACCATTGACCACTCCATCCTTCTACAACGACTACAACATCTTGGCATCTCTGGCTCAGCTCTCTCCTGGTTCACCTCTTACCTCACCAACAGATCTCAATTCATATCCATCAACAACTGTACGTCTCACACCACACCTGTCAGTCACGGAGTCCCTCAAGGCTCGGTGCTAGGTCCCCTTCTGTTTATCCTGTATATGCTTCCCCTTGGACTTATCATTCAAAATCACGGACTAAAATTCCACAGTTACGCTGACGACACACAACTGTACCTCAGCACCAGATCCATCACTCCTGCCACAGTATTAACCATCACAAACTGCCTCTCTGCAATAAAATCCTGGATGAACACAAACTTCCTTAAACTCAACTGCAATAAATCGGAAATCATCGTCATTGGTCCCAAATCACTCCTCCCCTCCTCCCAAGACTTCACTCTCTCCGTCGATGGCCATACAGTTACCACCTCTCCCCAGATCCGAAATCTTGGTTTCATTTTTGACCCCACACTCACATTTAAGCCCCAAATCCGTCATATCACCAAAACTGCCTTTTTCCATTTACGTAACATTGCTCGCCTACGCCCCACCCTCTCCACATCTGCTGCTGAAACTCTAATCCATGCATTCATTACATCAAGACTCGACTACTGCAATAGCCTCCTATACGGTCTTCCTTCCTCTGTTTTACAAAAACTGCAATACGTTCAAAACTCTGCTGCACGCCTCCTCACCCACACCCGATCCAGAGACCACATCACCCCCGTCCTCCAACAGCTTCACTGGCTCCCTGTACTACAGCGCATCCATTACAAAGTTCTGCTCATCACCTACAAAGCCCTCAATAACTTGGCCCCTCCATACCTCACAGACCTCTTACAGCACCACTGCCCCTCCCGACGCCTCCGCTCTGCCGACTTAAACCTTCTCAAACCCATCACCAAATCAACGCACCGAACTTTGGGGGACCGAGCCTTCGCCATCGCTGCCCCCACCCTTTGGAACTCACTCCCCATCCACATCAGAAACTCGGACTCACTGACCACCTACAAAAAACTGCTCAAAACTCACCTGTTTCAGCTCGCCTACAATCTATAATAGCACTCTCGTCTTTGTTTGTTTGTTTTCATTTGTAAAGCGTCTTTGAGTTCCTTGAAAAGCGCTATATAAGACCTATGTATTATTATTATTATTTATGTATTGCGACATCAGAAACGAAGAAAAACTAAATAATAACTATTGTAACGCTTGACGTAAAGCAAGTCAAATTTGTAGTTTTCTTATGTCTCATTAGAACTACAAAAACGCGACCCGGTTTGGCAAACTTACATAGTGCGGTTATAGCATATAAAGGACCGCAAAGCAGAGGCATAAGTGCCTTACACCCTGTTACGACTTGATGAACCACTGAAACCATTTTGGAAACATTATTTTAAGGTACAAAATGTTACATAGTGTTGCTTTAAAATCACTTTGTGCGCACGTTTTGGATGTGTGTGTGCAGCACACGTCGACTTTGCGCGTGAACCGTGAATGGTTTAAAATCATATTGAAATGCTCACAAAGGAATCGAAATTTTTAACTTATAACAAGTATCCGATTCCTGAGCTCAAGGATTTTCGATTCCCAACCCTAATGATAGCTGAACGAAGTTTAGTAGATGAATTCTAGCACAAAGTCATTCAGAAGAGCAAAAGAACTGCCATGCAGGATTTTATTCAACGTCCAGCAAAACGCTGTAATTTAGCAGTGAATGTGTGTCAGTCCCGTGCTTTTAGAAATACGAGCCTCTGATTCTGTGTCTTGCAGACAGCCTCCCCGAACACCCTTCAGTCACACTGACAAAGGGCCGAATCTCAAAGCAAATCTCATGCATGAAACATTTGCTTGTGCTTTTTTTCTGTTGGATGAATGAAAAACTGATCTAATGTAACAACACACTTTTTAAGTGCAACTTTTTTGGGGTCGCTGTACATATAAGATAGATCCGGCCTTGCGCAGCACAAATGCAGCTATTTTCCACTGGTTGAACGTGTTTCTGTGTGCTGTACTGTACGCTTCATCATTTCAGAAGTGTTTGTGGGATGTAATAGATCTGTGCATTAATGTCCGTCCACTTTTTCAGCGGTGCTGGTTCCGGAAGTGTTTTTTCCGTTCATTTCTACCATAGCGATTAAAAAAAAAAGTATTCTTTAAAGCGTTATAAGCCGTGAATCAAGCCGACGGGGAGAATCATAACATTACACACTTAGATTTGAAGAAAAAAAGGATTTGAAAATCGGACAAAATCAGTGAACTTAAAGGCTTTAGAGATAGAATGACCCATGAAGCATCACGAACAAGCTTAATCGAGTTAACAATGATAGAGAAAAATAAAACTACACATTTGAATTTGCATATTTTGCAGTATATATAAAATCAACACTTTAAAATATTTAAGTATTTTGAGAGCAAAAGGAGACTGGTTCTGTCATTCGCAGTGCTTCATGTGAGTGGGCGGAGCTAAAGAGTTTTCGTTGTTTTGACTCTGATTGGTGGAGTTTTCTCTACTGCATCATGGGAAATGTAGTTTTTCCCCACTAATTCCGCTGTTAAACACGATTACTTTAAAACTAAGCTGAAATGATGTGGACTGACGGCTTCAGCAGAAGCAAACACCACTGATTATAAACTCTGGAGCTCACAGTACGTCTGTCTTTAAAGCTTTATAAGTTATCGCTCAAAGTCAGTTTCACTATGGAGAAAATGTATAGGGTTTTTACTTCGGGAACCAGACTGTTGCTCTCCATAGCTGTTGTCGACATCAGAAAACATTTTCAGAAAAGAGGCCTTAATTATGGAAGCTTGTTTCTGCCATGGAGTAAAAAAAAAGATAGAAAAGGTCATTTCGACTTTTTCCCTCACAGTTGCGAGTTTATATGTCAAAACTGCAAGTTGTAAAGTTGTAGAATCCGTATAAAATGTTTGACTTTTCTCAGAATTTTGACCTTTTTTTTTCCCAGAATTTCTCTGAGTTTACATCTTGTAGTTCTGTTTGTTTGTTTTTCATCAAAGAATACACAAATAGGAAATGATTCTCATTAATCTCATCCTCATTATTCTCAATTATTTTCATTAATCTCACAGTTTATATCACAACTACGGAGTTTATACCTCGGAATAAAAAATAAATTACCTGAATTTTAAGTTTCAATTAACTTTTTTTTTTTCCAAGATGGAAATAAGCTTCCATACTTAATAATGAGAAAATGTGTTTGTATATCTCAAAATATTTGAACTAAGAAGAATGTATTTTTGCACAGAAAATGATCATGGGTTTGTTTTATTACAGTACGTCTGTTTCTCGTGTGTGGATTTGATGTTTATTAGTCGTTGTCAGAAGCGATTTGTTACCCAGCATTCCAGCTGCACTCTGCCCTGTGCAGACTTCTTTATCATCACAAATAAATCAAGATTTTCATTTAAATGCACATGTAAAAATATCATTTTCTGATGTCCATATAGCACTGCTAGTAATAGTGACCTCCAGTGAGAAACCAGCTTCAGTCTGGATGAAATCATGCTCATTTAGTGTAATTCTAATTATGTTGTTTAAAGAAATGTGTGTTTCGGAGTCAGTGACACTGGAGTCTTCACCCAGAAGCTCTCAAGGATGACATTTATAAGGAAGTATTCTAACAGCTGACTCCTGTCGCATTGGGGGATTGCAGGAATGAATATGCAGTAAACAATGATGAAATATGGGCTATTGCTGCCAAATGTATTTGGATTCTACACTGAGTGGCTCCCCAGACACACTTCTGCACTGGGAAATGAGACGGGTCAAATCTGGACACTTTCAAATCTATTAGAATAGACCCGGCTGATTAAAGTAACACAGCAGACAGAAGATGTCTGAGAATAATCGCCGAGCAAGAACGATGAATTCGCCTTGAAACATTGATAAGTGTGTGTAGCCATGAGGGTCTGACCACTAGAGAGCAGCATCAGGTTGAGCTCTGACATGCACACACACACACTTCTCAGTTAATGCAAAGCTCACATTTCTCAGAATATGCATGCTTAAATTATTGCAATTCATCCGAGGATGATTAAAAAAATAAAGCAAAATGCATTTTCTAAACTAGAGCAAGACTCTAGTGATAGTTACATTTATTATAATTTTTTTACATTCACTTTATTATGAAATTATGAAATCATTAGGCTATAATTGTACGTTTTTTAAAGAAATGTTCTTTCCCATTATTCGGGAAATATGTGACTTGACATCCATATTTATGATCATAAAGCAAATATGGAAATAAAAATAAGGCATTAGACGTTTTTATTAATCGTTTTCTTGCATAAAAAATGTGTTGAATTTTTATTATTATTATTTATTCATATATTTTAGGCATTTTAGATTTTGCACACTTAAGACTCGTTTGATGATTCGTATATTTCATCAGAGGAAGAATAATTAGAAATGATCACTTCATCTTTAAGATGCAGCTAATAATACGTCGCGCGCGTTCCTTCCATTAAACGTGGCGTTATTGCAGTAATTCATCACGCCGATCATGAACGCAGGCTTATTTCCATCTGGCTTCTCTCAAGAGCGATGACTTTCAGTAAACAAGTGCACAATCGATCACTGCAGACCATTAAGGGCCCTAATCGGGCCAGCAGGAGCTCTGTGGGGTGAATCTTCTGTGGATCTTCGACTGGACTGTAATGGTTTGTTATGACCTTTCCGCGTTTCCATTAGTCTCGCTGTTATTTAACAAGGAGCTTTTGATTTAACCCCGCGTATATTTGCCAAGAGGAGTAACTGGATTCCTTTACAAATAAAAGGCCAAAGACACTTCAATCTGCGCTGCTCGTGTAAACTCAAGGGTTTTAAGGGGCATATTGAGCCTATTAGCATCGACGACAGTAAAAATCCACTGACAGCCTTATCGGTGCATAATATCATTTCTGCAGTAAATATTGTGCGTTCATGTCATTCATTAAATGGTATCATAGTGGGCATCCTGCTCTACTGGCATGGGTTAAAAACCATTAGGCATTTTAATAAAGGGGATATAGTGAGCAGATTGTAGTTATTGTGTCTCTAAAATGTCTGTTTTGTCTTCGGTTTGTGTCCAGAAAAACATCCTCACTGAAGCAGAATGAGCATCATTTTCTGTGAGCAACCTCCTCTCTAAACGCATTTATGTTCATTGTATACAGGCACGTGTGGAAATGTAAAGTACAAATATATAGCCTATATGTGTATATTAATACAAGGAGATAAAAAAATTACGGCGCTCTTATTAAATCGCTAAATCTAATATTAAATCTTATTATCGCTAACTCCAAGTCTGGTTTGCGTGAAAGGCCGTGTGTGGAAAAAAATACTAATAAATATAGGCCTATATATATGTATAAATATGGGGAGAAAAAAAATGTAGGCCTACGCCAATTTAATTCCGAGAATATCGCTAACACGAACTTCGCGAAATCGCGTTTGCGTGAAACTGGAGGCCGTTTGAGCGCTTTCCTATATTTAAAGGCCTATTTAAGAAAAGAAAAAGTATTGGTCATTTACATGATTTTTTAAAACATTAAGATTTTAAATATTTGTAGTTTATGTTTCGCTAACTGTAGGTCACAAAAATGATTCGCGAGACGAAATTTAAAGTCACTAAAGTAGAGTATTCGCTCGCACACTGCACAAGTAGGCTATAGTTCTTGGACTTGGTTAAACTATTTATAAAATCAAATCCCTATTAATAATCGTTTCTGTGGTGCTATAACACCTGTTAACCATCATAAAGATCAACTACGGCATTCGCGATCTTCTATGACACTCAATTAATTTCCTTAATAAAGCGTCAGGACTATATTTGCACGACCTTTCCTTTTCTGAAATGTAGGCTATATGAAAAATTATCCGGTGAACAGAAATGAGTTTGTGATAGTTTACTTCTAGCCTATATTTATATGCGCTGCTTCACTAATATGATTAGGCTACCGAAGGATTTCCGTTCTGTCAAGGGTGCGTTTAAAAATGCAATTAATAATCCGTGACAAATGTTTCCCGAGGCTGTCAAATCCCCCAAATGAACCGCAGTGAGCTGGCTAGATCGCTATTGAACTCTCAGGACAGTGATTGCATCAACCAGGGGGAATTTGGGAAAAACAAACCAATTCCACAAGGTCCTCAAACTTTCCCAGGATCGGCATTTAACGATTATGATATTTTAATAATATCTTAATGTTTCCGGCATGACGGGCCCTGTCACTGCTGACAGACAGATGCTCCTGATGGGGGGGTCCAGAAATAAAGTCATTCCCAAAGGACCAATATATGATGTTATCATTGCAAAGAGGAAGAAAGTTCCTATTACCAGATCAAATCACTAAAGTGATAAAGGCAAGTAGCCGATAATGTTTTATCAAAGCACGACAGACGTGCTGAGAAGTGTTACAGCAACGAGAACGGGACGATTTTTGATGTTGAATCACTGGTTTAATTGCTACAGCAGATTGACTTAGTGCTTTCAACACGCATATATTTATCACAATACAGGCGTAGATATAGATAGGAATGCAGATATGGATATGGACAATAAAGATATCCGGAAGCTCTGGGTTGAACCCGTTTTCTTCCGTATAGACAGTTGCATTGTAAACCGAATCTTTCATCCTGGATCTCTTGACCCGAGCACGATATTATTTCATATGGGCTACATTATTTTTTTATTTTTTTACAGAACTACGTTATAGTCTACCTATAAAATATAGCCACTCGTATTTTTTTAGAAAGCTTTAAAAACAAAAGGGGAAGCAAATATGTGTTATAAATTACATTCTGCTAAATCTTATCATGTTCAGAATTAATCAAAAAAAAATCATATACAAAAAAAAGTAAGCATTTTTTCAAGATTTGCGCATTTCAATTAATAGAAAAATTCCATCCAATTGTATTGAATAATCCTTACATATTATGAATGAAGAATTTTAAAGGAGTAAAAAACGTATTAAACCATTTTGTATAAATCTTAACTGAAACAAGGGAATGGACCATTTCTATGTCATTCGTATCCACAAATAAAATAAACAAACCATAAAATATAAGTTTAAGGTTTATACAACATGTTTTATTAAGATCTAGTTATTTTTTACACATGTAAATTTGTAATTCCTAACATGAATAATATGTAAGGATTATTAAATTCAATTTGATGGAATTTTACTATTAATTGAAATGCGTAAATCTTGAAAAAAAGAAATAAGCGTGTGTATGATTTTCTCCTCAGAATATAAAAACCGAAAATGCTACTGCAAGTACAATAACTGCACATTATGATCTAAAAAAACAAACAAAAAAAAATATATTTAGATTCATTTTAATGTTAAGAACATTTAATGCGAAAAACAAATGCTTTTCTCAGAACATGCATCTTCAACCATTCTTAGTCTTTTAAGAAAAATGCCATTTGAATTAAATTATGCATTTCAAAATACTAAATATTATTAGTCGTGGTTAAGTAACATGAGGCTATATTTTAAAAGTTCTGCTGGCTGTAGGCTCCTCTTGATCATGTTAAACTGCATATCTCCAGGCCTATACTCGTCGGCTGTTGACTGATACAGTAGGTGAGATGCCCGCTCAGGTTTATGATCTGTTTTATGATGTCGCTCGTGACTCTCAGGGTTCAAGACGCGCCGCCGGCACCTGAAATAACGCGCGCGTTCACACGCATGCGGCGCGTCTTCCGCATCCTCTTCCCTGGATTGTTTTGACTGCTTGATCGAGAGCAAAGCGCTACATTTCATCTCTAAATTTAAACCGGAATGGAGTCATTCGAAAACACCGTGATAGGAGGCATTCAGGGTCATTGACCTTTCCGGGCATAATGAGTCATGGATAATGAACAACACCAGAGGAAGAGAGATATTCGAAAATAATAGCATGGGATACAACTCATCTGCTCTCATTAATGACCATAAACATATGACATGGCAACATACCAACCATCACCTTCTAGAAATACTTTCGCATATGCATACATATTTTTATATAGTTATATAATAATATTATTAATAGTTTTTGTTGATATGTGTACACACACATACATATATAGATATAAATAAATATGTAGCCTATATAAGTAATATATATAGAGCCTATATTTATATATTATATAAACACAAACTTTTATGTTAGATGCGATTAATAGGCTATATATAAAACAAATGTAGTATTAATAATAATGTTTTATCTGTTTTTGTTTTCCCACTATAAACAGCATTTGAAAAGCGCTTTAATTTTGGCTCAGTAATATATGGTTGTCATGGGCTGAACTTGTACATATGTATGAAGTATCGCCTCTGAAGTTAATTGTGTTTTCGTTTGAGCGGAGAATAGATTTCCTCTGTTTATTATAAGCATAAGGACGGATTTGCGTCATCGCGCGACTTGCGAGTTGAGATAAAGTTGCACAAATATTGAAAAAAGGAAGTGCTAACAGTCATTATAGAGTTCCACCTCTGCGAGCCGGAGGAAATAAGGGTCCTCTGCTGTATCCTAAAATACTAAAGCATCTTCTATTTTTGGCCTAAATCTAGCAGGAATATCCGCTCATTTAGCCCGAATCAGAGCTCATCAAAAACAGGATGAGTAGCGTCGAGAAACTCCCAGAACAGAACGAGAACACTGGAGCATTCTCTGGTCACAGTTTGTTGTTTGCATATTTAAAAAATAAATTAAAAATAAATAGAAAACATGGCCAGAACTGTTGCGAATGCATGCAAAACTCGATATTGATTTGAATGCATGATTTATAGCCTATAACATTATATTAGTTATCTTTAATACGTTTCTAAAATCATAACATAACTGTGCAACATTAAAAAACAATTTTGATCTATTTTATCTTATATTATGCATCCCATGTAAACTAAAACTTTGCTAATATATCAAGAACATTCGCTTATATTTAATAAATCGTTACATAAATACATCTTCACGTGTGATATCCAATTAAAGTTGCATTTTAATTCCAATGGTTGCGTGTTTTGCGCATTAATAAATGCGTTGATTTTTAATGGAAGTGCTCTCGGTCAAACTCATATTCTGTGGGGCGTGTTGAACACTTCTGTCAACTTTCATTGGCTCAGAAAGAGCCAATCAATAACAGAAGTCCTGCTTGAGCTGCTCGGACTCCTGTGTGGAGTTTCATACTCGAGGAGGAACGCGAGAGAGTTCAACTCTTCAGACTTGACAGTGCGCTCGTCCTCGTTGCATGAGATTTTGGCTTCTCCTGCCGGGATGTACACGACGGGACTCAACCCGTTTTACGCATCGAACTTTAGCCTTTGGACCGCGTACTGTTCGGGTGGTTTTGGGGTGGATAGCATGAAAAAACCCTCGTTCTGCATTGCTGATATTCTGCACGTTGGAGATGCGGAAAATATCCCCGGTTCATCTTCGCTTATGGCTCATATTGGGGGGCGCGCGTCCGGGTCTCCCCTGCGCCCGTCCCCGGTCACTCCCGACGCGCGCGCGTATCACCGGCACGGAATACACTTGACATCAGTGTCCAGATCCGCAATGCACGCGCATTCCGCGCCCCCGCCGTCCAGCAAAGACCTCAAGTTCGGGATCGATCGGATATTATCCACAGACTTCGAGCCGAAGGCAAAAGATGCGCCATCGTTGAGAGGTAAGAGTGCTTTTTTTTTTTTGAGAGAGAGAGAGTGTATCACATCACACCTCACTTATGAAAAGAGGACAGAACAATTAGATTAATTTAGAATATAGTCATAATCACAGTGAGCCGCAAAATGCTCTTGCTTTAGACGCGTCCATCCTCATATCTGTGGCGGTCACGGCCCTGTTTATGCAATTAATCCAAATGGAATTAGTTGAATTGTTTGGTTTTTGTCGTTCTGGAACAGATCTCACATCGATTGTTAGTCTGAATCGGCAGTCAGCAGTCCATGTGTCTGCCAGCCCGTACTTCGCGTCCATAGACGAAACCTCCTCCATGATGGGTTCAATAAGCAGACAATCAGGGCAACATCAGTTTCAGGACTCCTTCCCAGGTAGTGTAGACATCACATCCCAGTGGAGCCCTAAAGAGGGACTAAACTTGAATTCCTGCAGTGTCTTCTTTTGCTCTGAATGCATGTGAATGCGGTGGTTATGTCGCACATGCACATGTCCAGATGATTCAGTAACACGCACTCTGGTCAGTTATAAAGTCATTTGCATGATGATGCATTTGTGTCTAATTTGCATTGAAATGCCCTTGTGTTCTAATGGCGCGTGTTTTTGCCTCAAACAGGGCCGTATGCAGTGCTCTCCAAAGACACAATGCCACAGACCTACAAGAGGAAAAGATCCTGGTCCAGAGCCGTGTTCTCCAACCTGCAGAGGAAAGGCCTGGAGAAGCGCTTCGAGATCCAGAAGTACGTCACGAAGCCGGACAGAAAACAGCTGGCAGCGATGCTGGGACTCACCGATGCACAGGTCATTATTCATGCAAAACATAATGCCTTTTATATATACAGTAATCTACATCTGAAGTGGATCAAAACCTTTCATCAAACTTATACATGAATTTTGAACATTACCCGTTCTTGTCGTAGGACAACTTTGATTCACTTTTTTGATCCACTTCAAATGTTGACTACTATGTGTGTGTGTGTGTGTGTGTGTGTGTGTGTGTGTGTGTGTGTGTGTGTGTGTGTGTGTGTGTGTGTGTGTGTGTGTGTGTGTGTGTGTGTGTGTGTGTGTGTTGTTTTAAATTATGATACGATACTAGCAAAATGAATTTCGCTTTAGACGGCACGGGCCATCTGGAGCGCTCGTGCTCGTGGAAAATCTGCAGCATTGCGACACACACATTTCTAGAGAAATGAAACACAATTATAACGAATTATTGCAAATAGAGGAGGGGTGCAGTCGTTTCATTTCAAAACAGCCTAATTTAAGGCATTGGGCAAGAGTTTCTGTCTTGTTTTATATCGGAAATGACACGACAAACAGCATGGGGAATGTGATAAGAGTTTCAAAACTTTCAGTAATGTTTGGAAACTGTCTGAATCTCTGCCATTCTTCAGTAAAAGAGTAGACTAATTTCACTCGGCATTTCGATCAAAACCTTTTTGATTTATGGTTTGTGCATGCATTTTGTGTTTGCTATAATTGTGTAGCCTATAGTAGATGTAAATGCATTTAATAATGCACGTTGATCTTTTAATTGTAAATCACAAAAACATCAAAACAGTGCATACAATAAATAATAATAGTAATATTAAAATAATAGTAATAATAATACAAATAGGCTACATACATAAAAAAAAAAGCTGTGTTGTTTCAACCCATGCTTGGGTCAAATATGGACATTATTGAGTTTAAAATTTTAACTTAAATATATGAAACAAACATATTAGCCAATTAATATTTGATCCAAACATGGGTTAAAACAACCCATAATTGTTTAGAGTGTATAATTAAATTGTATTAAAATAAATACATAAATAAACTAACTTTAGCAGGACAATAACTTTATTCTAGAGCTGATGTAAAGCTTTAATTTCCTATTGTCTCTGTAAAGCTGCTTTTAAACAATCTATATTGTTAAAAGCCAAAAAGCGCTATATAAATGAAGGTGACATAAAGCCATACATCAAATATTCTAGTATAATAATCATTATAACCTTGTTTTAGGTAAAAGTTTGGTTCCAGAACCGGCGGATGAAATGGAGGCATTCCAAAGAAGCGCAGGCGCAGAAGGACAAAGAGAAAGAACCGGATAAATCTACCGAGACCGAGCAGAAAGAGCGCGACGACTCCGAGTGCGAAAGCGAACCGAGCGAGTCCGAATTCGAAGACAATACGGAGGACAAAAGCGACGTGGACATTTCTGACCTCAACAAAGCCAGTGTGATTATTCCCGGAGCTCCGACTGTCAGCACGCAGGACACAACCAGCACACACTCCACGACAGAACCGAGTCCAGCCACACGAGTCCGGCCGGAACCGAGTCATCTGATGTGAACAGCTCAAACACACGAGTACTGCCGGAACCGAGTCATCTGAAGTGAACACCTCAAACACACGAATACTGTCGGAACAGAGTCATCTGATGTGATTGTGAACACCTCAAACACACGAGCCTGCCAGAACCGAGTCATCTGAAGTGAACACCTCAAACACACGAATACTGTCGGAACCGAGTCATCTGATGTGATTGTGAACACCTCAAACACACGAGTACTGCCGGAACCGAGTCATTTGATGTGAACACCTCAAACACACAGCGTCTGACGGGACAGAGACACCAAATACAGCACACACACACACACACACACACACACACACGCAGGCCTTCTCGAGCCATCGGTTCATCATGTCTTCCATCGTGAAACAGCCCCTTCGTGATCCCCGAGGAAGGAAAGCATCGCTCTGCTTTAACCGAACCGCTCGTCTTTTTGTTGTTGTTGACGATTTGGGAATCGAATGTTCATGAATTAAGACTTGATTGTATTATATTTTGTCTGTAAGTATTTGCACTGAAAATGTAAATAAACATTTGTTACTAATATTCCAAGTTGTATTTTTCGATTCAATAACGATTAACATCCAATAACATCCAAAATTCAGCAACGATTAACCGAGTATAAATACAGCGGATGCATTTTGAATTTCGTCACTTTTTATGTAACTATTCTAAATAATTAAATATAGCATAATTATAATAATCGCCTTCATTATTATGATGATTCTTATTTTGTGCATATAGCCTATTTAAATAAGAGTTAATTGTCTATCGTGATGAACTATTGCAACACATTTTTCACTAATAGTTATTGTCGGATGCTGAATGGCAACATTGCATAATTAACGACGAAGACATTTTCACAAGTTTGCAGGAAAGATTAGATTAAACATCGAAATTGTGAAAGTTTTAAAATATTTTTTTTTAATAATCGTCACGTTTGTTTTTTCTAGCAGGTTTTGTTTATTGCAATAGTGAATTCTGTCATCCAAACTAAAGATTCAAAGCATCATTATAGGGTTTAAGTAAACGACTGAAAACAATAAAACCCCAGTTAGCCTACATCATTAAGAAAAAAGAGGAAGGCTGTTTTAATGCTTATTTATAATTTTTTTTGAACAATTAGGCTATTTATATATATTCTTTGCTTACCATTTAGTTTTGTTGCTGGTTTGTTTTAACCCAATTTTGGGTAAAATATGGACAAACCCAAACATTGGATTGAAAATATAACCCAACGGCTGGGTTTGTCCAAATTTAACCCAAAATTGGGTTAAAACAAACCAGCATTTTTTAGAGTAACTGTTTTAGTTGAGATTTAACTGCTATTAAATTAAATAGTCTATTCACAGAAAAAAAAAAGAGTAAAATCTAAATGACTTTTTTGAACACTAAAATATTTAATATCACTGAGTCAACGTACATTAGCCCTATAGTTACTGAGTTAAATCAGGCAGAGATGGCTCTTTAAGCAGTTTTCCCCAGTGTAACCCAGACATGCAGCATCTCGTTGGATAGTTTTCCCTCTGTTTGTGAAACACTGACATCATAAGGCCGTGACGGATGGGGAAAGCGTCGTCTTTTGGCCTGCGAGTCCTTTTTTTGAGTCAGGTTAATGTAATTCCGCCAAGGCTTTTCGCCCTTAAAAAAATGTGAGCTGGGTGAAATTTGGCGTCCAACAATAAACAGAGAGCGAAGAGCCTGGATTTATAGTTTGTATACATTCGCTGGCTCCAGATATCAGCAACAGAGCGGATGAGTGTGTTTTATGAATGTAGGTTCAGATCTGCGCATCAAAAACTACTCCATTTATGGACTCTGGCTGTCTAAGCTACACTTCACATGCCATATAATGAGGTGGACTGCGTAATGTCAGGGTAAAACTATTCCAGGATTTACACAATAATCCATCCAGAGATATTAGAGCTTCGTGACATTACTATTAGTGTATATTTTACATCTTCAGATGAGTTATTATACATTCAAGTATTGCAAAAAAAAGGGTTTCTCTGGACACTCTGGTCTGGTTTATTAAACCTCACGGCCTTTGATAAAGAGACAGGCAGTTTACATAAGTTTGTGATAACGGAGAGTTTATGTAGTTTAATGAGTTCTGTTCATAAACTGATAAGCGCAGCTACTGCAAGATGAACATTCATAAATACCATATTCATATTAACGGTTCTTGTGAGTCATATTAGAAGTGTTCAGGTCTGTAAGCAAACACAGGCCTGCTAAGGGCATTAGTGTCTGCGAGAAGAATTAGGATTTAAAAAGACATTCATAAATCTGGAACATCAAAACGTCTCTGTCCCAAGAAGACAAAATCACAGTTTTGAATAGTGTGTGTGTGATCATGTGTGTCTCGTTACTATGGCAGTGTGAGGACTGCAAAAAATGTGCATGTATATGCATTAGCATAATATATGAAGAGTTCAGATGCAAAAGCCTATTAGTGCCATCTAAATTTTCTTCTAGAATACATATATTTAAGTTCAGTTATTTCACTTTAATGGCAATGAAAATGACCTATTAATTGTCAAATAAGTGAACTTAAATATACGATCTTAATAAAAAATGATCATTCTACAAGAAAATTTCAGATGGCACTAAGAGGCTTTTGCATCTGAACTCTTCATATATATATATATATATATATATATATATATATATATATATATATATATATATATATATATGTGTGTGTGTATATATATATATATATATATATATATATATATGTGTGTGTGTGTGTGTGTATGTATATATACACACACACACACACACACACACTATATATAGGCCTACACGCGCGCACTCACACACACAGAGACACGTATTATACATGTATTATATAAGCTAATGAAAAACTGAAACTGAATATTTTTTTTTACTTCTAAAAAAACTTTATTTCTAGGTTGATATGAAAATAAATCCCATATATTTCAATGAGGTCTCAGACTTTAACAATCACTAACACAATCACACATCATATCACGTGATTTAAAACAAAAAGCAATATTCACATACGCCAAAAAAGGTCAAATAGGCTATTGACTTAATAAAGACATAGCCTACCCTTCACACACACACACACACACACACACACACACACACACACGGTAAAGTTGAGCTCAGCAGAGGGAGCATGAATGATTCACCGAGGACCACCTGAAGCACTACTTTCTTTCACTCCGGAAAGAGGGATGACCTCTGGAGATCTCCGGGTTTTCCACTTAAACCCGCATATTGAATTCCGCTTAATCCCGCTACCGACTTCACGCGCTCTTTCACACCGAACACTCAATGCACGATCACGTGATACAGACACGATCAGTCTCACACACTGACGAGTTTACAGTTGCGGTTTAATCATTTTCCGCGCAGTTTTCTTCATCCGCGAGCCGCATCATAATGTGCGCATAAATTGTGTCTGAGCCGCGGTGTCAATCTCAAATTCTCCTTCGCGAAGTTGTGAATTACGTTTGTATGCGCAAACATGCAATAACAATAACAGTGCAAAAGCTTAACATAATACTGCAGCTTTTGATTTGTGAACTGTCTTCAGAGCTTTTATGATCACTGGGAGAAATCCCATCTGGACCAGGATTTAAAGTCAGCCGTTCCTCCAGTGTTTAAAGAGCCAGTCGAGCGTCCGTCTGACCCCGACACACACACACACACACACACACACACACACACACTCTCTCTCTCTCTCTCGCTCTCTCTTTCTCACACACTAACACACACACTCACTCTCTCTCAAACACTCTCACACTAACACACACTCACTCTCACGTACACACACTCACTCTCCGTACACACACTCACTCTCACACAAACACACACTCACACTCACTCTCACATACACAAACACACTCACTTACTCACTCTTACACACACACACACACACACACACACACACACACACACACACACACACACACACACACACACACACACAAGTCTAACACTTGATGGCTGCTCTGTTAAGTCTTCGTCGTCGGTTAGGAACCTCTGTGTGTGTGTGTGTGTGTGTGTGTGTGTGTGTGTGTGTGTGTGTGTGTGTGTGTGTGTGTGTGCTCTTTGATACCAATCTTTCATTTGAAAGTCACGTGTCTAGTATATGTAAAACTGCATTTTTCCATCTTAAAAATATATCTAAATTATGTCATATGCTCTCATTGATAAATGTGGAACAGTTAGTTCATGCGTTCATGACCTCAAGGCTAGTATATTGGATTACTGGGTGGTTGCCCTGCACGCTTAATAAACAAACTCCAGCTGGTCCAAAACGCAGCAGCTCGAGTTCTTACCAGAACCAGGAAGCATGACCATATTAGCCCAGTTCTGTCAACACTGCATTGGCTCCCTATTAAGCATTGTATACATTTTAAAATCTTGCTTATTACTTACAAAGCACTAAATGGTTTATCTCCCTAGTACTTGAGCGAGCTCTTAACACATTACAGTCCTTCACATCTATTGCAATCTCAAAATTCTGGCCAGTTGATAATTATACCTAGAATATCAAAATCAACTGCGTGCGGTAGATCCTTCTCCTATTTAGCACCTAAACTCTGGAACAGTCTTCCTAACTTCGTTCGGGAAGCAGACACACTCTGTCAGTTTAAATCTAGACTAAAAACACAGTACGCAAGGAAAAGTGCAGGTACGCTTAAGAGTAAAATGTAGAAGTGAGTACCGGCCCACTTCGAGCACTGGTTAGGCTGCATAGATCAGGTCAGCCGGAACCGGGAACACTTCCCATAAATCCTGATGTACTCGTGACATCATAAGAAGAATGGCGTCTACGCTAATATTAGTCCTGAGGTTAGCTGCAGTCTGCCGGATCCAGGCTGTATCCA
Source organism: Leuciscus leuciscus (assembly GCF_965113295.1). Taxonomy (NCBI): domain Eukaryota; kingdom Metazoa; phylum Chordata; class Actinopteri; order Cypriniformes; family Leuciscidae; genus Leuciscus; species Leuciscus leuciscus. Next base: position 3,364,604 of record NC_138743.1, read on the forward strand.
GATCTGATGAAGGACCTGCACCTGTACCCGACGACAACACAGTCCTGAAGTG
>NC_138743.1:3369655-3419287 GCF_965113295.1 Leuciscus leuciscus
TTAGAGACTTTCCCACTTGGGCTCGCACTACTGAAGAATGCTTTCAACACCCGCATGATTTTAAAGTAATGCCTTGTGCGCACACTTAAGTCCAATCACAGACTGTTATTGGTACTAATGTAAAGACTCCCAAGGCCGAAGCCGGCAATAAATGGGCCGTTTTCAGGACGGTGTTCGCCAACTCTGTGGCACGTTTCTCTTGTAGTTTGTTATTAATTAGAGTTAAGCGCTCCTCTGTCGGAGATTTATCACGTCTCTGCGGTAAAGCATATTTAAAGACGTTTACACTGGTTATTATTACCAGTGATGAGTTCAACCAGCCTGCAACGATATAAAAAAAAACTGAGCGAAAAGCAAATTACTGTCATCAAAGGTGGAACAAAGAGGATATTTAGCTCAGTTTCTATAATCGTTACGCGTCCATGGCTTTTGAATTTATGAACAACACCCTAGCAACCAACCATAACAACACCCTAGCAACACCTTAGCAACCAACTAGAACACCCCGGCAGCCACCTAGCAAACACCCTAGCAACACCTTATCAACCACCCAGAACACCCTAGCAACACCTCAGCAAGCAACCAGAACAACACCTTAGCAACACACACCTTAGCAACCAACCAGAACACCCCGACAGCCACCAAGCAAACACCCTAGCTACACCTTATCAACCACCCAGAAAACCCTAACACCACCTTAGCAACCAACTAGAACAACACCCTAGCAACCAACAAGAATACCCCAGCAGCCACCTAGCAAACACCCTAGCAACACCTTATCAACCACTCAGAACACCCTAGCAACACCTTAGCAACCAACCAGAACAACACCCTAGCAACCAAGCAGAACACCCCAGCAGCCACCTAGAAAACACCCTAGCAACACCTTATCAACCACCCAGAACACCCTAACAACACCTTAGCAACCAACCAGAACACTCAAGAAACCACCTAACAACTACCCAGAAAACCCTAGAAACCCACCAGGACAACACCCTAGCAACAACTTAGCAACCAACCAGAACACTCAAGAAACCACCTAACAACTACCCAGAACACCCTAGAAACCAACCAGGACAACACCCTTGCAACAACTTAGCAACCAACCAGAACAACACCTTATCAACCACCCAGAACACCCTATCAACACCTCAGCAACCAACCAGAACACCACCTTAGCAAGCAACCAGAACACCTCGACAGCCACCTAGCAAACACCCTAGCAACACCTTATCAACCACCCAGAAAACTCTAACACCACCTTAGCAACCAACTAGAACAACACCCTAGCAACCAACCAGAACAACACCGTAGCAACCAACCAGAACACCCCAGCAGCCACCTAGCAAACACCCTAGCAACACCTTATCAACCACTCAGAACACCCTAGCAACACCTTAGCAACCAACCAGAACAACACCCTAGCAACCAAGCAGAACACCCCAGCAGCCACCTAGAAAACACCCTAGCAACACCTTATCAACCACCCAGAACACCCTAACAACACCTTAGCAACCAACCAGAACACTCAAGAAACCACCTAACAACTACCCAGAAAACCCTAGAAACCCACCAGGACAACACCCTAGCAACAACTTAGCAACCAACCAGAACAACACCCTAGCATCCAACCAGAACACCCCCGCAGCCACCTAACAAACACCCTAGCAACACCTTATCAACCACCCAGAACACCCTAAAAACACCTTAGCAAGCAACCAGAACACTCAAGAAACCACCTAGCAACTTCCCAGAACACCATAGAAACCAACCAGGACAACACCCTAGCAACACCTTAGCAACCAACCAGAACACCCCAGCAGCCACCAAGCAAACACCCTAGCAACACCTTATCAACCACCCAGAACACCCTAACAACACCTTAGCAACCAACCAGAACAGAAACCACCTAACAACTACCCAGAACACCCTAGAAACCAACCAGGACAACACCCTAGCAACACCTTAGCAACCAACCAGAACACCCCGGCTGCCACTTAGAGACTTTCCCACTTGGGCTCGCACTACTGAAGAATGCTTTCAACACCTGCATGATTTTAAAGTAATGCCTTGTGCGCACACTTAAGTCCAATCACAGACTGTTATTGGTACTAATGTAAAGGCCGAAGCCGGCAATAAATGGGCCGTTTTCAGGACGGTGTTCGCCAACTCTGTGGCACGTTTCTCTTGTAGTTTGTTATTAATTAGAGTTAAGCGCTCCTCTGTCGGAGATTTATCACGTCTCTGCGGTAAAGCATATTTAAAGACGTTTACACTGGTTATTATAACCAGTGATGAGTTCAACCAGCCTGCAACGGCGAAAAGCAAATTACTGTCATCAAAGGTGGAACAAAGAGGATATTTAGCTCAGTTTCTATAATCGTGACGCCCGTGGCTTTTGAATTTATGGTGCGTTTCAAGTTAATGGTTTCAGCCGATGAATGGCAAAGCCATGAAAGTCCGATGGCTCATTATTGAATTAATCAAACGTGAGCATCAAACCACAGCGCTGTAAGCGTACATGAACCCGGAAACAAGCAAAAGTTGATGCAGATCAATCAAATCTTACTATAGGATGAATCTCATGATGTCAGGAAGAGGGCCATAGTTTACCCCGAAACCATAAGAAAAAAAATTATTAATTAATATTCTGCATGTAAAACAACAAGGGAACATTTTGTTTTTTCACAGTAATATTATTTGAATAATAATTAAATATATATAAATATGCATGTGTGTGTATGTATGCATGCATGCATGCATGTACTGTGTGTATGTGTGTGTGTGTGTGTCTCTTTTCTAAGTCAAAAAATGTAAGACGTTTTCAGTAGACTTTCAAAATTAGCTTTGCTTGAGAAAACATGTACAATTATGATTTTTTTTTTTTGTCATTTGATTTAGTCGAGTTAGTTTCGCATCAAATACAGATGAGGTTTTATTTTTGTCCTTGTGTTTAAACCTCTTCCCTAAATGATGCCTATCTGTGTTTTTTCACATCCTCAAACTCAATTTATCAGCACACGGAAAGTAACCAGGATGATGATGATGATGATCTGCACAAATACAAGAACAACGAAACTATAAAGCTTTAATCAGGTTGTATGCATGTCTTGCTGCTTTAAGCATCACTTACACTATTGCTGTCAATAAAGATAGTGATGTGATTATGTGAAAAATCCCACATTAAAAGAGGGAACCAAACCATATTGAAAAAACAGAACTTCGCAACCAACCAGAACAACACCTTAGCAACCATCCAGAACACCCTAGCAACCAACCAGAACACCTTAGAAACCATCCAGAACACCCTAGCAACCAACCAGAACAACACCTTAGCAACCATCCAGAACACCCTAGTAGCAACCAACCAGAACACCTTAGAAACCATCCAGAACACCCTAGCAACCAACCAGAACACCACCTTAGCAACCATCCAGAACACCCTAGCAACCAACCAGAATAACACCCTAGCAACCAACCAGAATAACACCCTAGCAACAATCCAGAACTCCCTAGCAACCAACCAGAACAGCACCCTAGCAACACCTTAGCAACCATCCAGAACACCACTGCAGCCATCTAGCAACCATTTTATGTACATTGTAGCTTTACTTTAATACACTGCAAAGAATTAGTGTCAACATAATTTTCACTCAGAAGTTGCTATTAAACTTTACAATTATCTACAAAGAAACAGCAAGTAACACATGGAGTTAAATGCAAAATTTTGAAATGGAAAAACTGAAATAGTATTTTCTTGTAAAACATACTCTAGCAATCTTTGTTTTATTTACAACTTTACAAGAAATCTTTTTTGTTTGTTTGTTTTTTTACAGTGTACGTTGACACAATTCATGCGTCTAATCAAATAAACTCTTGTCCTGTCTCCAGGAACATCTCCAGCAGTGAAGCTTATTAAAAAGCTCTTCATTTACAACTAAAAACAAACCCATCAGTGTCGACGTGGTTCTTCAGCCGCATGCAGTTCAAAAGAAAACACGCAGCCGATCTGAGATATGATTTGTTTGGAAAAGACAGCGATTAAAATCAGCGTAATGGAGCTGTAGTGTTGAAGGACCACCCTGAGCTGCGCTCCTGTCTTTAATAGGCCCATTTTTCATCAATGTAATGATAATGAGCTCATTATCTGAGCTGACGGACTGTGAGGAGGAGAGAGATGTGTGTGTGTGTGTGTGTGTTTGGTCGCTCGGCTTGTTAAAGAAAAACACGACACTAACCCACAGTTTGTCTTGTTTGTGTTCCAAAGCAAACAGTGAAGATTAGAGGAGAGAAATGAGATAAAGGGAGTGACGGAGCTCAGAAAGCAAGAGAAATGGTTTATGAGGAACTCACTTCAGCAGAGGTTACTTCACTGCAATACAATCCTGTGAATCAAGTGTGAACTATTCCACATTAAGAGAACCACAGACATCACGTTATAATGCAGGGACGCACGATATATCGGCCACAATATCAGTCTATATATGATCATTTTTAATGTTATAGTTATCGGCTCGATAAGAACATTTGGCCGACATATTAAAGCTGATAAATAATGTATTATTTCCTCCAGCTGAGACACTTGAGATGCTCAACATGATGGGTTTGAAATGCTTGAAATGTGATTGGAATCACTTCAAAAAAGAAAAATAGTAAAGTGCAATAAAGTCTGTCATATCGGCTACATAAAATTATAATGAGAACTTCATAACTGTGTGTTTGGGACATGGCCTTTAATGATGAGACTTTTGTTTTTGTAATCCGGCTCTCAAAAATTATATAAAACTTTGGATTTAGATTTATCGGCCAATATATCGGTTATCGGCTTACAAATATAAATAATTATCGGTTATCGGTATCGCCCAAAATATTAATATCGGTGCATCTCTATTATGATGCAGAGCATCCAGTGTCACAGGTCACCAACAGTGGATCGTAGTGAATCAGGGACATTTAATTAAATTTACAAGAAGTCCAGTCTCAAAATGTTCTTCCCAGCCAGCACAAAATGCGAGTAAAAATCAGTGTTGGCGAGTATACGTATGAAACGCTGTCAATCGCCGGTAACATTTAGTTCTAACAAACGTGAACGACGCAGTCGACGGGACAGCGCATCATCGTCCCGAAAGTTTAAGCCTAGCCAATCAAAATATTCACACGCAAGACGACGCGAAAGGGAACTCAATAGAGATGATCGATCGTGAACGAGTTCAGTTTTCACAGAACAGCATCCCATAGGTTCTGTACAGGAAACAGAAATGATTAATTCACCTCGCAAACTAAAAAATAATATATATAAGGCATTTCACACATTCATATTCGTTATAGATCAGATCTCCTTATTGAAAGATCTTTTCTCTATTAACCAAACCAGGTAATTCACCAACTTTGATTTGAAGCAAAATGAGAAAAATATAAGACTGTGTACCAAACATCTTTTACAAGGCAAGATGAAGCTCAATGATTTTAATATAATCAAATAAACATGAAATTATTGACCTACTGCAGTTTAAAGTATAAAATACAATACATTTGAAGTTTACTGCGAAATATTTGAATATATAGTACATTTACCATGATAACAGCATCTCTGATTATTAAACGCACGTTAAAGGGTTAACTAATAAAAATGAATGTTGTCATCATCATCATTTCAAACCTGTTCTTTCTTCTAAGGAACATAAAAGGAGATATTCTGGTCAGTGTTGACATCCATTATATGGACAAAAAAAGTCAAATTTTTCCTTCTGTCAGACTCTCGATCACACCGAGCTAATCAATAGATTTCCAGTGACTGTATTAACACACATGTGGCCTCTAATCGACATGAGAAAATCTGCATAAATCTGTCATAAACAATACCATTCAAAAGTTTAGAAACACAAAGACATTTTTTTTTTAAATGCACCCATCTGTTCATCAATGTCCCTTTAAAATAAATTAAAATACAATCAAACATTAATACTGCAAATTACTATTATGGATTTTTCAATGAAATGTTCAGTGCAAAGCACAGAAATGTTTCTTGATCATCAAATCCTCATATTAGAATGATTTCTGAAGGATCATGTGACACTGAAGACTGGAGTAATGATGCTGAAAATTCAGCTTTAAAATCACAGGAATAAATTACATTTTACAATACATTCACACAAAAAAACAGTTACTTTAAATTGTAATAATATTTCAAAAAAAATTCGGTGTTTTTGTTTAAATAAAAGCAGCCTTGGCGTGCAAAAATCAATTGAACAGTATAGGATATATAATCAACATTTCTCTCAACCATCCACAAAGACTTTATATCGCAGTGCATTCTGGGATTCCCTTCGAATGCCTTTGCGCCAGGACTGCACTTCGTATAATGCTTCGAAATGCTGTCTAGGTAGGACATTACTACTGTAGGTTTCGGAACAGAACTATGATGAGAAAAACTTAATTCTTTCATAATTATGTTGATGTTGAAACAGCCTCCAGTCTCCAAGCACAGACGTGCAGGTCAGCTGTACTGGTTTCTGCCCGACGGTTACCACAGAAACTGTCATCCAAACGCAAGAAAAAGAAGGTGAGTGATTTTTAGAAAGTTACTTGGTTTCACATCTCCTCGCAAATTCCTCATTTGACAGACTGTAACACACAGACCAGACGTGAGCAGCGCTGACAGTTATTAGCGTTCACGATTAATGATGCCTTGCACACAGTGTGCTCAGAGAGTTACACACACACGGACGAGTGTGTGTGTGTGTGTGTGTGTAAGAGTCAGAGATCAGCTCCTTTATTTGGGAATCTGGTCATCTGTGAATGAATAACTAAATTAAAGTGAAACAATATCCCGGTTTAAGCTGATAAAATCAGCTTTTATGTCCATCTGTGGATGAAACTGGGATAGTGATGGCTTCATGCTTCACAGTACATACTGTGTACTATTTTTAGAAAACCGTATTCATAACAGTGCGTTTATTTCAGTTATTTCCGAACAACACACTAGCAACTTCCCACAACAGCCAAGTATTATAGTCATGAGTTCTGCAAGGGAAAGCACCTAACACTACTTTTAAAAATAATAAATATCTAGTTATGCGGTTTTAATACTATACATTTAGCATCTGACAAAAAATTACAAATCCACTGTCGCAGCTTTAATCAAAATATGTGCAAAAATGTCTTTATTGATCAGACTGCCAAAAATGAAAAAATAGTTGATATTCTCATTACATTTTGAGTATTTCATGTAGTGTGCATAGTTGCAAACTGCTCTTTTTTTGCAAAGACATCCATTTGTTCTATACATATTTCACATACTATGCACAGTACACAGAGTTGTAATCGAAATTATTCAACCCCCATTGCAAATCAGGTTTATTGGCAAACCATATATGTTTTAAGTGGTTTCCCCAAATTCAACTGAAAATGCAACTTTTAATAACTTCAGCAGTCTCAAAATTATTCACCCGTTTTACACCTCATTTGCAGCAGGTCAGAACAGCAAAAGGGCTTTTTACTAAGAACTAAACATGCTTGCCATGAAGGGGTTGAACAATTTTGAGAATGCAGAAGTCATTAAAAGTTGCATTTTCAGTTGAATTTGGGGAAACCACTTGATTTGTTGTGTTGAGCTATTTCAACTACTTTTGTTTGATTTGTTCATTGCAAACAGCTGAAAGTCTGTACATTTTGTCAATAAACCTGATTTGCAATGGAGGTTAAATAATTTAAATTACAACTGTATATTGCATACAGCAAATTATGGTCAGAATTATGGCTGAGTGATACAAGACATGAGTTTTGCAAGGGAAAGTACCAAACAAAACACTAAAAAACAAGTTTCGCAACTTTAATCTAATATGTGCAAAAAAAGTCTTGACTCGGTATTTGATAGGAAGGCCAAAAGTCAATAAAGAGAACCAAATAATCCTGTTGCTGGTTCATCCACTGCATCGAAGCATACAGTATTTCATGTAGTGTGTAAAGTTGCAAACTGCTCATTATTTTAGTAAATATACAGTAGTTAGTCATCCATTAGATCCATGCATGCTTCGCATATGTGACCCTGGACCACAAAACCAGTCACATGGGTCAATTTCTTTAAATTGAGATTTATACATCGCATGAAAGCTGAATAAATAATCTTTCCATTGTTGTATGGTTTGTTAGGATAGGACAATATTTGGCCGAGATACAACTATTGAAAATCTGAGAATCTGAGAATGCAAAAAAAATCTAAACATTGAGAAAATCTCCTTTAAAGTTGTTCATTATGTTCGCAATTGTGCAGCATTCACTCACAAAAATAAATGTTTTATATATTTACGATAGGACATTTACTAAATATCTTCATGGAACATGATCTTTACTTAATATCCTCATGATTTTTGGTATAAAAGAAAAATCGAGAATTTTGACCCATACAATGTTGTTGGCTATTGCCACAGATATACCCGTGTGACATGTGACTGGTTTAGTGATCCAGGGTCACATATTACACACACAGTATGCATACTGCAAATTACAAGTAGCTTTAGAATTTGGCGATACAATACTGAAGTAACATAGCAACCATTTTTGCAAGGAAAAGCATGTAAAAAAAAACCAAAAATCTAGTTTTGCAGCTTTAATCCAATATGTGAGAAAATGTTTTGACTCAGTATTTGATCAGACAGCCAAAAGTGGAGAAAGTGCACTAAAAAAAAAGCCATAGTTGATATTGCATCTGTCACACTGCAAGTGCAAGGTCAAATTGACTGCATTGCATTGTGGGATAGTCTTAATGCAGTTGCAAACTGCTCTATATAATTAGTCATCCATTTGATCCATGCATACTTCACATATGCATAGTACACATATTGCATACTGAAAATTACAAGCAGCTTCAGGATTGGGCGTTATGACGCCTAAATATTATAGCAATGAGTTTTGCAAGAAAAAAAAGAAAAAAACACTTAAATACCTAAAAATCTAGTTCCCTTTTGAGGAAACAAGACGCTCTTTAATATGTGCAAACATTTCTTGACTCAGTATTTAACCAGACGGCTAAAAGTGTAGAACGAGATCATAGTTGCTATTGTGGCTGGTTCATCCATTGCATTGTGGGATACAGTGTTCCACACAGTGTGCACGATGACATACTGCTCATTTTTAAATGCAAATATAACATTTAAAAAAGGCTATCTATCAGATCCATGCATACTTCACATACTATGCATAGTATTTATTTACAAATTATTACAAGTAGCTTTAGGATTAAAAAACACCCAAATACTTAAAAAACCCAAAAATATTGTCCAATATGTGCACAAATTTACTCAGTATTTTAATCACAAAACCAGAAGTAAAGAACCACAACCACGTTGCTGGTTCATCCACTGCATTGTGGGATACAGTATAATTTGTTTTATAATAAATAGTCATCCATTTGATGAATATTATGCACAGTACATATTGCATTCTGCAAATTATGAGTAGTATTATGATTGTGTGATGTAACACATGAGTTTTGCAAGGGAAAGCACCCGACAAATTACAAATCTACCGTCGCAGCTTTAATCCAATATGTGCAAAAATGTCTTTCCTCAGTATTTGATCATACAGCTCATAGGTCATAGTGATATACTGCTAATATTTTTAAATGCAAATATAAAACTGGTCATCTATCACATCCATGCATACTTATGTCCATACTTTATTGCATACTTCAAAAATACTAGGAGTGATATTAGGACTGGGTGATTTTTCTACACTTCACAACTAATAGGGGGAGGGGGGGGGGGGGGGGTTGCATTGGATTTCCAGCAAAAACAACTATATTATGATATATGGTGGCTTTAGTCGTACCACCCACGCCTACAAGATGCCATATTTAAATGACCAATCAAAACAAACAGTTTGCTGTCAAATAAACATCAATATATCATCCGCCTCTGCTCTATCTCTCTCTATCTCCGTCCTCCGACACATGTTTGAGTTCAGACGCGTAACATCCATCAGCTAATCATTACAACCTCAGGTCTCGACCCGCGTCCAGCGCAGGATCATGATGGAGGCGCACAGAGATCGGCTCTGACTTCAGGAAACACACAGAGGAAGCCATCGAGCGCTGCGTTGTCTCGAGTGCCACTTCGGGTTATTTATTTGGACAGGCGAAAGGTTCAGACGGGATTCCTCCACGACCCGTACACTTAACGGCAGATGAGCTGGTGGAGAAGGATCATGTCTCTGAACCCGGTCTGACCTGTCAGACACACACACACACACACACACACACACAAACATAAACATCACTCCCCTCCTGTCTGGAATCCCACTTTATCTGTGTTTTAGCGGGACGGGCGGCAGACCTTCACACACCCTCTAATAACACGCTGTTTGTAACAATCAGGCCTTTGTGAAGGTGCTGTTGTGATGGATCACTAGCTTTGAAAACATACACCTGCTTTCCTTCAGGTCCTGGAGCTCGACGACAAGCAGCACTTGACGGCTCAGATCAGAGAGTCAAACGTCACTATATTACTGCTCAGTTTAATTTAGTGATGTGAACAAACAATACACTGAGGTTTAGATGATTATGTACAAATCTGGTTATATTTTCAGACATCATAAAATTTCATCTCGATATTAAAGGCCCTTTAGTCGCATTCATATTCATAAACCTTACATGCTTATACATTTAAAAACTGCTGTGAAAGTCTTTTAGGACAGCATAAAAAAGCATAGGGTGGACAGTTCTGAGAATGCAGTGTTATTTTAGTGTAATCGAGATATACTTTTTTATTTTGAATTTGATTTATCTTTGTATTTTCTACTTTTATCGTAGTTCGTCTAAGCAACTTTTGTTAGTTTTTTGGCGGGGTTTTTTGAGTTAAGGTTGCAGTAATTTTGTTGTGTGTTTGTGTCATTTTATTAGTTACATTTTTAGTAATGTTAGTATGTTTATAATTTTTTTACTTTAAATCTTAGTAATTTTGTTGTGCATTTTTGTCATTTTTTGTAATTTTATTGTGGGTTTATAAAAACATTTTAGTTCAAAGCTTAGTATTTTGTTTTGCATTTGTATTTTTTTTTTTTTTTACTATTGCTAGTGTGTGTCTTTTTTTGGGATTAAAATCTTAGCCATTTTGTTGTGCATTTTTTTGTTAAATATTTTGTAATTTTATTGTGTTTATATAATTTTTCAGTTCAAATCTTAATCCTTTCCTTGTGCGTTTTTATTTTTAGTAATATTGTTGTTTATCATTTTTTTAAGTTAAAATCTTAGTAATTTTGTTGTGTTTTTGTAACTATTTTTAACTATTTTAGTAAAAAAAAAATCATTTAGTTTTACATTTAATTTTTTTATTACATTTTTATTAAATTAGTCATTTTAGTTATATTTTTAGTCACTTTGTTGTCTGTTTATATCTTTTTTTAGTTAAAATCTTAGTAATTTTATTGTGTGTTTGTCATTTTATTGTGTGTGTGTTGTATGTCTTTGTCAAGTTATTATTTAAAAAAAAAATATATGTCTACGTAATTTTCATACATTTTTTATTTTAGTTTTATTTTGGTGCATCAAGTTAAACTGAAAATGAGAAATATTGCTAGCGGAAATAAAATTAAAGTTGATTTTTGTACCATTTTATTTTATTTCAGTAAATGTTTATTTTATTTCAAGTAAGTTGTTAATTAGTTAACTATAACAACCCTGCAGTGTAAACAAGAGTTCCCCCAAATGTACGCATCTATGCTTCAACAAGAACATAAAGTCTCACTGATGCATGAACTGAACGAACTGCATCTAGAAGAGAGAAGACATGACAGTGACCTCAGACCCACAATGACTTACTGGTGACTGACCACTGGATTGCATAACTGACCCCGTCTACTTCAGTGTCATTGGGCAACAGCTTGGCTGTGTGAAACGACTACAGCAAACAGAGTAATGTGTAAAACAGTGCACGACTGCACCGTAATGTAAGGCTGAATCGACCAGGTTGTTGTTCAAAATGAAAGGGAGTGAAATAGGAAGTGAAGGATTCGGAGAACTACAACTAACCACTGATTATCCTCAACCGGCCGGTTTTCCTTCACTCCACAACCACTAATGCTTTCTGGTCTCCATTATGAAACTAAACCTGGTCTATAGGGCACACATGTGGTCTTGTCTGTCTTGCTCTTTTTCCTTTCTCGTTTGCCTAAATCAACTGTGAATCGTATAGTAGAGAGAGACATATAATGGAGAAAACCCTTTTTGTTTTGAAATAAGTGCAATATCACTCAAGAAAGAGCTTTGCTGATCTGATCACGTACAATTATTTTGTTATTCTTTGCCATGCAACATTTTACATTCACAAATGCACATTTTCAAGACTTTGCTTTAATAGCTTTGAATTCTTTAAAGAACCCAAACATTTGTATTGCATGCAAGATTTCTGGTGTATTAAATATTAGATAATATAACATGCTTTATTTCAGAATTTAATATTCCCCTTTTAGAATATTTGTGTTCTTTGTTGCAAAAACATGTCACAAAAACATGATTGTGATTGAGATTGCGTTTATACAACAATTAATTCAATAAACAAATGTTCATTTCGAATAACTTATGTTTTACACCACATTACCAGAAATGTTCACTCCAACGAACAAATATAGTTGAAAACAAACCACATTAAATGTAGAGCATCTCTGTGCAACACATGGTAATGGCCTTTCTAAATGAATTGGTGTTTTTAAACAAATTAATTCAGTGAATAATTGATGAGGCACTCATAAAGACAGCTGCTTCTTTTCATTGTGGAATGACTCAGTGCTTTTGAACAAATCGGTTGAGTGAATGATTCAAAATGATTCACTCATAATTTGGTTACTGATTCAAATATGTGCTCTTGTTTTGAACCAGTTCAGTGAATGATTCAATGACTCGACCCCTTTCTTTTGGAACTGAATGAATCAGTGTGCTTGAATGAATCGGTTGAGTTAATGATTCAACGATTCACTCATAATTTGGTTTCTGATTAAAATCAGTGCTCTTGTTTTGAATCAGTTCTGTGAATGATTCAATGAATCACAACCCCTTTCTTTCGTAATGAATCAGTGTGCTTGAATAAATCGGTTGGTTTAATGACTCAAATGACTCACTCATAGTTTGGTTACTGGATAAATACGGTGCTCTTGTTTTGAATCAGTTCAGTGAATGATTAAATGACTCACAACCCCTTTCTACCATAACTGAATGAATCAGTGTGCCTGAATGAATCAGTTGAGTTAATGATTCAATGATTCACTCATAATTTGGTTACTGTGTAAAATCGGTGCTCTTGTTTTGAATCAGTTCTGATTCAATGAATCACAACCCCTTTCTTTCATAACTGTATGAATCAATGTGTTCAAATGAATCGGTTGAGTCGATGATACTCACACCTACTGGTGTATTATGTAACTAGCAAAAAGAGTCACTGACAAATAGTTTTATTCTATGACAATTTATATTTGAACTGACATTTTCAATTCTAAAATATAGGCCAAATGTGGAAATAAATCAAATGTATTTATTTTTGTGGCCAGGATCAGAGTTAAACATTGAATAAAAAAAATAAAAAAACAAGATGTTACATGAAAACTAAAACAGGGTATTCATCTGCAGTGTGCACATATATTCTGGTTATCATTACAGCGTCATCCACAAGAAACGAGCCAGACAAAAACCTTCAGGCATCTGCAAAAATCTGGCTACCACTATTATTACATAAACAGAAATGTTTCAAATGAAGATAACATTAAATACTGAGCAGTGGACGAGGCAGCAAAGCTAGTTTACATTCTCAGCCGAGCGTCTTGATAACAGGCCAAGAGAAATATGAGACATTTAAAATGTGTGCATTAACATAATTTATTGGGCTCCTACTAAGCTCAAGTGTTCTTCGCAGTTGTCCCATTTTTTTTTCTTTTTTCCTGGGGCCTGAGACAAATGACGGGCCCCGCCTCGGGAGCGGATGGGAGTAAGAAATCACCAACGGTCGGTAATCGCTTAAAACAACACCATATTTACCCGAGTAATAAGCGCCCGGCGTTCCAGGCCGTTCCCCTCTCCCTCTGATTGGGATTTGGGACCGCCGACGAAAAAGCCCACTTGATTTACGTCCAGTTATTTGGGAGCGCTTTCATTCGGAGTCGGGAGGAGAGGAAACAAAGAGGGGAGCGATTTCATAACTCTTTGTATATGTCTGGAAGTCGTCCACACATTCCGATTTTTAACCAATTTACGTCCAAACGGAATGACCCCGGAATTAATGAGCTTCTCGCCTCGAGTTCCCTGGAGTAAATCATCCCGTACGGCTCCGATCGTCTCCCTGCTCCGCGATAACAGACAGATGTGGGTCCTGAAAAAAAAAAGAAAAGAAAATCCCACTCATTGACACGTTCTGTCTATCCGCCGGGATATATTTCACTCCGAGTGCGCCAGGCACTGTAAACGGGGCTTTTAAGGGAGTTTTAGGGCCGGTGATGAACGAGCGAAGGCTCAGCGTGGAGGTCAAAGGTCGCCGTCTTAGCTTCACATTGCTGCCTAGATTGTTGATGTTATGCGCATTTCTCTCTCCAGGGGCTTTTCAGTTTCCATTCGTCCTTCCCCGGGAACATTAAAGTTTTATTCGTGTGATTTAATAGCTCTTGTTCCCTTTAAATTAACATTTTGGAGAGGTAATTGCTAAATCATCCAGGGCACATTTATCCTGCGTAAAAATTATGACATCATTCGTGGACGTTAAAGCCCGAATAGAGGATCAGCGCTGGAAATAAATCGGGGTGCATTTTACACGACTTCATCTAAAATCTATTTACATGATTCTGTGTTCTGCGATGATAGTGTTTTACAGTCGAGAGGAAAAGAGTGACTGCATGTCCCTGCAGGAGATCCTGTGCCGGCGAGCTGCTGTTAGCACACCATTTACAAGTCCAGCGTTTGCCTGGAACGGATTACTTACACACACACCGCTGTCGGGGAACTACAGAAAGCTTCATTTACACACGTCACCAATGAACAACTTTATACGATTCATTCAATCACAAGTGCCAAACATTTACAAACAGTGTTCTAGTGTTTTGCCATGATGAGAAGTTTATCTGTATATCATCTCTTTTAATTCCTTTGATAACTGGTTTAATTTTCTGTGCTGATTATTTTAATCCCTTTCTGCACTGTAAACCCGAGTAAGTTGGCAAAACTCAAATTTTTTAAGTTAAGAAATTCAAAGTTTGAGTGAGCAGAACTGGCAGATTTTTACACATTTTAATTGTTCTTAACTTGAAATGTTTGAGTACACTAATTCATGCATTTAACTTTAAACTTTCATGTAATCTCAATGTGAACACTTTTATTAGTATAAACTTAGCCAGCTTTAACAAGCTAGTTTGCTAACATGTTGACAATATACAGTAGCACTTGCTGTATGATTGCAGCTCATGCACACTCGTCACCATGATGGTAATCATCCTAAAACCAACATTAACAGAAACTCTTCTAAATTAGCATAACAAAACATTAATCACTACTAAATCTCCCACTTAACATTAATCTATCACAAAAAAAGAACCATTATATTACACTTAATTTTATCACTTACTCTACCTTTCGAGTGCCATCGGCAAAGCATGCTGGGAAATAGACATCCCAGCCGTTTCAGTTAAACTTAAGTTCGTCTAAATTAAAAGAAATAATTTCATAAAACTCAAAACAATGAAACAGTTCAGTTTACTTAAAATATATCAGTTCTGTGAACTTGAGAGAAAAATAAAGTGCTAAATACTCATAAAAGTTAATTTGACTGAACTAATTAGTTTAATTTAAGTTTCTCCTACTCAAACCAGTTAATTATTTGTCAGTGTTAGGGTGTAAAGCACTTTGAATTACCACAGTGTATGAAATGTGCTATATAAATAAACTTTAAACCTTTCCTAGTGATAATACAGTATGAACATTTCAGTGCTTAAAACTTCAATATCACTGCAAAAACTAACATGCTTTTGAACGCAGAATATAGTTTAAAAATGCAAATTATATAAAAAACATTTTTTTTAAATAAGTTGCATCTGTAAACATGAATTAAATGCTGAAAAAAATTAATATTATTCATTGTTATTAGTTTATGTTAGAACATGCATTAGCTAATAAGATCATATTTCAAAGTGTTGCCATAGCAACAGAACACTTTCACATTATTAATATTAATGAGAGTGCCAGGTATGTTAGACTACATTTACACAGCCTAATGCATATGCACATATATATATTTTAAATAAATAGATCCAATACATATTTTTAAAATAAATATCTAATTATTTTGATTAAATCGAGAAATTACATCGAAAAACTTTGTATTACAAGTCTTCTGAAATGTCTAACATATTATAGTTACAGAGGGGATTTTAAATATCTCTTTTTATAACTCCATAAATCACAAAAAAATACTGTCATCAGCCAGAAAAAACAAATACATTTTCACCATTTAAACCAAGTGAATGATATACTATAAAAAACCTTCAGAACATACATAGGAATAAAACCATTGAGATAAAAAACTCCCCGCCTTTAAAGATATGCATTATATTTGAAATCTACAAATGCAAATAGATGAGGTGCAGTAAACGTAACTGTGTATTTTGGATGTTTTCTTTTCATAAGTCTGAAAGAAGACACGCTATGGCAGCAAAGTAGCCATAAATCTCTAAATTAACTGTTCTCATATTTCCTGCATCTTTGAGCAACACATGCACTGATGGACGGCCACAATTACCCACAATGCACAAGCACACGACACACGCTAGGGCTGTGCAACGATTAATCGAATTCAAAATAAAAGTCTGTGTTTACATGATATAACCGTGTGTAGTGTGTATAATTATTTTGTATAAATACACACAAATGCATGTATATATTTAAGAAATATTTGCATGTATATATGAATGAATGAAGAAACTTATTTCAGAAAATTTATTTATTTTTAAAATTTACTAATAAGTTGAATAAGCATAACTTTCAATAAACAATAAGTAACATTAGCCAACATAGACATGTCTGAAAATGAGTAGGAAGAAGTTTACACTTATTTAATCTTACCCCTTTTCCATAACTTAGTAAATTATTATTATTATTATTATTTAATTTACCACATATTTAAATCTTATATTTATCACATTGATCTTATACTATACTTTGTACCTTTTTTGATATATACTGTATATATATAATTTATTTATATAATTTCTATATTTATTTCTATATAAATATTTTATATATAAATAAAAAAATCTTAAATGTATACATGCATGTGTGTGTATTTATATTTACAAAATAATTATACAAAATGCACACGCTTATATTATGTAAACAAACTTTTATTTTGGATGTGATTAATCGTTGCACAGCCCTAACGCATGCATCCTTTTATTAGCATATCAAAGTCCATATATTCTAATATAAGCATTCATTTTTTGTTAATATTAGTATCGACTTGCCATTAAATCACGTGCTTTTGACGTCTCTACCCTCCGATCAGCGTTCACCACAGACCAAGGCACGTCACTGCATTTACAGAGCGATTAAACAAATCGCTTTACTCAAGTAAAGTTTGGTGCGCCGTGCCGTTGTGTTACAGTATTACTCTCAGAGTACCGGTTAAGCAGATTTATGGATTAGCCCTCCTGACAGTTGTCTGTATAAATCTGGTCTGTCTGCAATTACGGCCATTACATACTTCAGCCACTTTAAAATAAACTACGGCACGATGTCAGCCGGGGGTTCGGAGATTAAGCAGTTCTTGGCCGGCGTTTCCAAGGGAACACCTTGATGGCTATAATTACTGTCATGTTTCCAGAGTGATGAGAGACACCAGAGGTCCAAATAAAACGTAAAATGGTTTCGATATAATAGATGGGTATCTCTTTGTTTAGAAATTCCACAGGCCATCTGCACATTTGGGAGCTTTTCTTCGCCGCGCTCGTGGTTTATTGAAGAAGCGTCATGTATGTTTTAGTGTTGACTTTGATGAAGCGCTGATGCCGGTTAAATACGGCCTGACTAATCCTACGGGTGTGTTTATGGAAGCTGTTGGACTGTGTTGGCATGCCCACTGTCAGCACCCCGGGCATCTGCTCCTCCAATGCCTAAAATGGCACGAACAAAAGGCCGACGGGCTCTTGAAAACACGACGACGAGACCCTGGAAACCAGAAGTCCCATGGGTGCAATCATCTGCCGATTAATGCACTTCAAAGGCCGTGGAAATGGAGAATGGTGAAGGACGAATGGTGTTTGTTTGAAACATTACCTACACTTACACAGATGCAGCTTTCTGAGGCCATATAGGGTGTTTGCAATGGAAATATTAATATATGATTAGAAATTAATGTTTTTTTTCTTTTTTTTTTCTTATGCTCATCAAGGCTGCATTTGTGTGTTCAAAAATACAGTAATATTGTGTAATATTATACAAATTTAAAATAATGTTTTTTTTTTTATGCGTAATTTATTCCTCTGATTGAAGACTGGAGTAATGATGCTGAAAATTCAGCTTTGGTGTCACATGATCCTTCAGAAATCATTATCATATGACGATTTGATGATCAAGAAGCATTTCTGATTATTACTAATGTTAAAAACGGTCATATTTTTGTGGAAACTGTGATAATTTTATTTCTCAGGATTCTTTGATGAATAGAAAGTTCTAAAGAACAGCATTTATTTGAAATATAAATATTTTGTAACATAATAAATGTCTTTACGGTCACTTTTGATAAATTTAATTCAGCCTTGCTGAACAAAAGTATTAATTTCTTTAAAAAAAATCTTACTGACTATAAATATACATATTATATTATATTATATTATATTATATTCAAATGAATTTTTCAGGTAAAGAAAAAACAAACACTTTAAAATAAGGTGTCATTTGTAAACGTTAGGTTAGATTAAATTAGTTAACATGAACTTACAATATTTCTTCTACAGCATTTAGTTTGTGTTAAATCCAACATTTACAAACACATTTTTTTAAATTAGAAGTTGTATCTGTTAACATGAGTTAATGCACTGTGAACTAATGAACAATGCACAATTGCATTTGTGTTAGAAACATTACAATGATAACTCTTTTCTAAGGCCAACAATACGGGGTGTTTGAGGCGGAAAAGATTTACCTGACAGAGCCTCGGAATGGCTTGGAAAAAGCCCGTTTATATGATAGTTTTGGCACGTGAAAACAGAAAATCTGTGGGAGCGTTTAAGTCTGAGGTGGTATGATAGATCAGTCATTTTGCAGCCCAAACCACTATTTGATGTAGCCTTTCATAAGAGTTTCTATTTAGGGATCTTCTGCCCACATTGGGTGCATCCACTTAGAAGAATTTGCCTGTGGAAATATTATTTAGCCATTCTTGGAAACATTATGTGGTATTGAAGCTCTTCTCCCTTAAAGTCAACATGAAGCAGCATTAGTAGGCCATTTTACTTCCCTAATGTGTCATTTTATGGTTGAAAATGGGTTTTTAAAAATGGGCGGGGCTTGATTTACCCCTTCAGGATTTGATTGGCTCGTAAAAAGTCTCTTTATGACAGGTGGTTGATGACATCACCTGAAAGCAAGATTTTAGAGACGGAGAGTTATTGCATTTTCATGAAAGGTTGTAAAGATAAACATGATGATCAACTATGCATAATAAAGAAGAATTTGTTAACCCTTTTTTTAAAATAATGGTTAATAATGGGGGTTTGAAACTTTTGTTTTACTTTTGTTGTATATGCAATCTAATCTAATATAATATTATAAGTATAAGACTTGAAAGTAGTCAACTTCATCCCTTAGAACTCATCTTTGATCACTAAAATGACATATTTAAACGTTTTTTTCCTTGGAAAAAAAGTCTTAATGTCTTAAAATATCTTGAATGTAACTCGACACCCTTGCCTCATTTAGTATACGCGGTTCTATGAATATGCAAATGAGCCCCGCCTCCACTCACTCACTCAGCTCAGAGATCCACTGGTGGACGATCACACGTTGATCTGATTGGTTACAAGGTAGTTTGTGACGTCAGAAACACCAGCGATTTCAAAGCGTGTGTTTGAGACTGTCTTTGGTTCACTGCAGTTTTAAAGAGGAAATACTCAGCAATGCTGTCGACTTATGAATTTACACATGATTTGTCTTAAAGCATATTAAAAACACCATATAGAAACATAAACTACTTTAAAAGCTGGATTTCCACCACTGGGGGACTTTAAATGTCCTAATTGAACTAAGGCCTATTCCTGGTTTAATCTAAGCGCTGTCTGTGAATCCAGGCCTAAATGTCCCATCGAACGGATTAGAATAGGATTATCCCACTCCTATCAAAACAACTGAAATTTCAATCGGTTTGTGCATTTTTATTCTGATCGATGTGTTTACGTGGAGCATTTTCACTCGGACTGGGCTTTGGGGTGGTTGATTATGATTTGACTTTTCTAACTTTAGTTAGTGTGTAATGTTGCTGTTTGAGCATAAACAACATCTGCAAAGTTACAACGCTCAAAGTTCAAAGCAAAGGGAGATATTTGCTTTTAAAGAAATCACTTTTTAAGGACTACAACAAACGGCTGGTAGAGACTACCCCACATTCCTCCTGGGTTAGTGACATCACCAACCCTAAAATGTACATAAACCCCGCCCCCGGGAACGCAATTTATAGATTATCGTGACAGAATATGCTAATCAGTGACTAGAAGATAACTACACATAAGCTACATAAATTCATCAACTAACCATTCAGAAATGTCCTGTTGCTTCTACATGTTGTCCCTTCTTCTTGAGTCTCTCCATCATTGTCTGACTCCAGTTTGAACATAAAAGGCTGACATTTTTAAAATTTTCAGTGCATGTGTGTGAGTGCAAGCTCTTGAAGCTCCGCCCCCTGTGCCGGGAGCAGCAGCTCATTAGCATTTAAAGGAACAGACACAAATGGTGCGTTTTTGCTCACCCTGACAATTTTAACATGATACATAAAAATATCTGTGGGGTATTTTGAGCTAAAACTTCACATAGACACTCTGGGGACATCAGAGACTTATTTTACATCTTGTGTAAAATACCCCTTTAAACCAATTGTAAGTGGAATACAATGCCTCATGTAAACCCTACTGAAAAAGGAGACTCTTGTTTCCAACTAGATGCCAGGCCCCTTGTTCCTTACGCCAAATGGAAAACGTCTTTGTCTGACAACAAAAAAATATTACTCACATAATCTATGCCACCAAGCGAGGATTTTCCATTCCTCCAAGCGTCCTTGTTGTGCTCAAACGGGCTGGTCAGAAAGAGAAAAAAGCAATGAATTTGAAAGAAAAGCCAATGCCGAGGATCATCCCTCTTTCAGCACGAGGGGAGACACACAGATCCCCGATCGATCTCTTTTATTTCAGAACGCGTGCCAGCGAGTGAAGCGCTCACTCAGAGATTTAGAGCCGACTAGTTACAGCACCACTGCTGAGACAAAAAAAAGCCATTCAAAACCACAGGTATGATTTATGAATGGGGACCAGAGACCAGCACAATATTAATTGTAGGAAATGCAAGGCTAGGCCAGAGATACGTCCAAGATATACTTTCCCTGGCTCCTGAACCTATGGAAAACCTGGGTGGCCCTCATGACCGCTTCCTTTGGTTTTCAATGGTAATGCCATTGCTTCGGTCTGCGTGTCAACCTCAAACACTGGACGCGGGTCGACTTGTTTGCACTCTCGCAAACTCCAACAACAGCTTATGTGTTAGTGGCTAACAGTTTCCATTGTGTGCTACGCCAAAATCAAGCCTTGACTTCGTTTTGCATCGGTTTCATATTGTGGAAAGCCACATTGGTCAGCTGAAAACACTTAATAGTTCCTCATAATTTAGTCAGAGATCTTGGTTTTGGATCGACTGACTGCTGAGTGAAATTCATTTGCTGTGACGTTTAGTTGAGGTGCGATTTCTTAACAGGACACACCCGGAAATATTACAAAAACCTTGCAGTGAATTATTACTATAGACGCTGCTGAAGTCATTACTGCCTGATATCTGGTGATGAAGGGGATTGCAGAGAGAGATCATCCGGTTTAATATTCAATAGAAAACATTTGAAAGGGTCACAACTGAGATCCTTAGACTGTAATGAATCTGTATGTTTAGTATATAGGCCTAATATATATATATATATATATATATATACGTGTGTATATATGTATGTATATACTGTGTATGTGTGTGTATATATACTATATACTACCTATACTGTGTGTATGTATATATATACACACACACATACAGTATATACACATACACACACACACACACACACACACACATATATATATATATATGCACTTAAATATTTGAGTTAAATACATTTTAATATAGTTAAAATTATATTTTGTATATTGTCAGCAGATTGTCAACAAAATATTGATTGAATCGATAAATTGAAAATAGTATTTTAGCACATTTTTTATAACAATAAACGTAAAATTCTGTGACTTTTTTCACTTCAGCATTAATCTGCCAAGTGTCGTCTTTAAAAAGACATCAAACTTCAGTCTGTCGCTCCAAAGCATCCAAGATTTATGACAGTTTAAGTTGGAAATAAAATGTTCAGGTCTATGCTCAAAAAGTGAATAAATGGATTATAAATACAGCGTAAATATAATTTAGTGCCATAAACATACAAAATGTGACCCTGGACGACAAAACCAGTCACATGGGTAAATGTTTTGACCTGAATAAATAAGCTTCCCACTGATGGTTTGTTAGGATAGGACAATATTTGTCCGAGATACAACTATTGTAAATCTGGAATCTGAGGGTGCAAAAAAATCGAAACATTGAGAAAATCTCCTTTAAAGTTGTTCATTTATGTTCATGATTGTGCAGCATTCACTCACAGAAATACATGTTTTATATATTTACGGTAGGAAATTTACTAAATATCTTCATGGAACATGATCTTTACTTAAAGGTACCGTATGTAGGATTGTGGCCAAAACTGGTACTGCAATCACTTTAAAAATACTGTAGAGCCGTGTATCACCTCCCCCTCCCCCCTGACTCGAGGTTGCCAGATAAGCTGCAGGATTCAGCAGAAACGTATGCTGCTTTCAATGAGCTTCCAATGGCAAGTGACGACGAGACGTACACAGTAAGTTTTTTTCTGTTAATTGTGTTTATGCTTCATGAGAGATATTTTGATGAGTCATTATTTATTTAAAAAATGTACTAATTGTCATTAGTTAAATATAATCGTAAAGATTTATGCTTGTATGTGACAGTATAATCATAAAGATGTATGCTCGTATGTGACAGACAGAACGGTAGCTGTTAGTCTAATCTTTTGTTACGTTATGTATCTGTCATTAATGTAAGTACAAGCCTATGTCACTATGTGTAACCAATATCAAAGATACAACTATACATTTAGCTGGACAAAGTCAATATCACCAATGGCTGTCACAGGGTTGTTTTCAGTCCCATCAGAATATATTGTTAGAGTAACTACATTACATTAGCAATGGTCATATAGGTCAACTTGCAGCATGTGTAACTTAGAAGAACGAATGACGAATAATTTTTTTCTGAGGTAAAGTTAGGCTGCTGTCTCAATTAAGTTACGTTTCAAATTGCCATAAGTTAATGGGTGTGCTAATGTTGTTTTCCTCAGCGTCTCAGCATAAGTACAGAGAAACGGGCTCCTATAATGCATTGCTAATGTTAGCATACGTCCATGTGAGCTGTTACGTTACTTTGCACGAGCATGCATAACTTTGTTCGACTGTCATGAATAACGTTATATGAAATGTCCATTGACATCAAGTACAAGTTATCCAAGCATAGATGAATCTTACCTGTCCAGGAGAAAATTAGCAACGTTGGCGTCTGTTTTAAAATTCTTCTCCGTTTTCAGCCGTCTCCATCTGTCAAAAGCATCTCCAATACAAATTCTGGTTTTATTTCGGACTTTGTCACGAAGAATTTCTGAATTGTAACGAGGTCTTTTGGATTTATTAACGTTAGACATTTTTATCCGACTAGAGTTAGGGTAGGTTAGAGCAAAGCTGGCAACCCGGATCCCGAAACACTACTGACTTCGTGATTGGTAGATGGTGGAGGGAGGCGCTTCAGGCCAAAACACAAAATGACAACATCAACATCAGTTGAGGGCTGCAAGTCCACTTTTTAAATGACAATATCCTAGCCATACTACTGTTGTCAGTGATATAAGTATTTGAAATGAACATGATTTCTTAATGTCTAGTGACATATTAGGGCAATTTTATGATTAATTGAAATATATTTCTTACATACGGTACCTTTAATATCCTCATGATTTTTGGCATAAAAGAAAAATCGATAATTTTGACCCATACAATGTATAACAATATTGGCTATTGCCATAAATATACCCGTGTGACATGTGACTGGTTTTGTGATCCAGGGTCACAAATATTAAATAAAATACACCATCAAACTAAAATATAGTACATTCATTTCACTGGTCATTTTTGACCCACACACGAAGAGCACCAGAGGGTTAAACTGGTCAAAGCTGTTATTCCCACCATAGATTTGGAATATAAACTCCAGCATGGACGTTCATCACCTCTTCATGCATGGACATCCCTCAGTTCCCGTTTCTGACGAGAACACCCTGCTGATGTCACTACGGGCCTTCGCTTGCCATCACGCTAAAGCTGGCACCATTAAGAGAGCCTCATGTTTTGTGAAATAACAGAGGATGTAAGGCCCATTACTCTATATTTGTAATATTGTAAAGAGGTAAGTGGAAGCCAGTGGAACATTTTGTAAATCTCGAGTCACCCCAAACCACCGTGCGGACGATGAATGCGCCGGGCTCTCCAACAGGATTTCCCCTTAGACTCGCTCACCACAGCCATGATGAGAATAACAGAGAGGGCATTATTTTTCCTCAACAGTTCGGGAAGGTGATAAAGGGCTCTCAAATCCTCTCACAGGGTGTAGCGGTACACACGCATTAATTCACATCGACAAAAAACTGTTTCCTAGCATCAGGATTTTCCCTCATTCGCCTCAGCTTTCAGCAGTTTGCAGTCGTCTAGCGTAGCGCTAGGCTAGTTAACACCCTGTGCACGCCGGACCCTCAGACAAATATTGCACAGGATTCCATAAAGCCACAATTTTAATATTATATTTTGTATATTGTCAGCAGATTGTCAACAAAATATTGATTGAATTAATATGCAAATGTTGTATGTGTACAGTATATGGATATCAATTTTTTTTTTATACAATTTAATGTATAGTTTTTGAAAATTAATAAATAAATAAATAAATAATTGCATTTATTATGAAATGAAAATTATGAAATATTCATTATCTAAATTATTTTGTTTATTTCCCTCCAGAATTTAATATATATATATATATATAATATGCATTATTTGATCAAAAGTGACAGTAGAGACATTTGGACGTTATAAAAGATGTATGTCAAATACATTTCTATTCATTCAATGATCACGGTTTCCACAAAAATATTAAGCAGCACAACTGTTTTTAACATTGATAATAATAGAAAATATTTCTCGAGGCATCACATTTATAAATCAGTATTCAACTACAAAAGTTCTTTTAAACTGTAATGATATTTCACAACATCTGTTTTTACTGTACTTTTGATCAAATAAAAATGCAGCTTTGATGAACATAAGAGACTTCTTACAAAATTCCATAAAGCCACAATTACAAAACAATTCAGCTTGGCCAATGTTTAAATAACAATATAGACTAATCTGACCTTAATTCAGTCGGATAACGACACTAACTGACACTAATTGAATCAACTCTGAACTAAACTGATCTGAATAATGACACTTATCTTCTGTAGAGCTGCTTTACAGCTGAAATTTTATTTGTTTTGTAATTTATGAATTTTACAACATTAGCTATGTTTCCATTTAAAGTTGTGAATTTAGCTTAATGTGCAAAATTGGAATAATGCATTAAAGCAGTGTTTCCATCACATGAGTTCAAGAGGACAATCGTCACTTCCAGGGAAACTGGCGCAAAATATCTGTAATAAAGAAACTGTGGCTCTTCCTCCATCATAAATGACTCGCGTCTCAAAGCGGCTGACGAAACGCAATAATCATGTTCTCTCTGGCGTTTGGGAACGCAATCGTGTGAGACGCTTCTGGAGGGAAATAAACCAAATCATTCTGATGACAATTTGACTTTTCAGAACAATCAAACCAACATCTGAGATGCTGTGATGCGATTGGTCAGCTGGTTAGACCAGTTATCCAATCACATCCTCAGCTGAGGCATAGTCATGTGACTTTTTGCTGTTGTTGCGCATTGATGAATTTATTCGCATTGATAGTTTCCATTCGTAGTTTTTGTGCATGTTTTCTTATCGGATAAAAAATTATCTGTCTATTATAATTTTTTTTAGAATTGATGCACATCTTGGCGTTTCCATCTTGCATTTTTTTATGCAATATCCCAAAATGTGCATAAAAGTGGATGGAAACCGTTATTGACAAAGTCTGTAAACTTAAATAATGCTGAATAAAATGGAGCTGAATTATGGCTTTTTTGTGTATGTGTGTGTGTGTGATTGGAATTTGTTTCGCAATTGATACATTTTGCGACATTAATTTTACTGTTTATTAGTGTGAAGATGTTTTGAAACAATCTATATTGTATTATTATGATCTATATGTATTAATATTGTTCACTTCTTACTAAAAATTGCAATATAAATGACTGTTTTCAAACAGGTTTCCTAAATCTTTCCCTCTCTGCCATTGGCAATAATAACAGACTTGCCCCAAACTCACATCATTTACTCTAACATGTGTCATGCCAGGCTGTTCCAGCAAACAAATGAGCATTTCCAAAGTGTCATATCTTTACATTTCTCTGGGAAATCAACCTAGTAACAGCTAACATATGATATCCACCTTATTTTACTTAGTTATTTTACCTGTACAAAAACAGTCCGTTATGCTGCTGGATTTTGCAAACTTGTATTTGTTATCATATTATCTTTATTCATAATCAATCATAAACACACTGGTTTGTAGCACAGTAGTTTTATTCATGCTATTCTTATAGTTGTTCCCCTATAGCGGCTAATGAGCACTAGCTTACTTCTGCATTGCTAAATAAAGTGGATAGACTCTGAATATTAAACTGAGATACAAGAAAGTATCTATCATGGAAAGATTACACTTCACCCTTGTGTTTTACATTGGAACATGAACACATAAATACATTTCCTAAAAGCGAAGGTCTCATTCCTGTGGCTTTTTATCTTGGTTTTCCCCCGTAATCCTCATATACATGATTCATTACGGCAGGAAGTTGTTCCTCTTCTTAAGTATAGTCAGTTGAAAATATTTGTTTTCTTTGTGTTTTCTTTATTGCTCTGATCTCATTTTACTGGCTCTAGTAGCACGAATGCACTTTTTTTTACATTTCAAGTCTGAGGTAAAAACACTCATAAACGATAATTTTACCTGTGGGATGTGAGATTGTTTTTCCCTTCTGGCAGGCCCGAGTATGAAATATTTGGCAAACCATCTGCTAAAATTATTACAAGACGTGACTTCCTTTGAAAAAGTGCCTGCAGCTCAAAACACTGTTTGTCAACGGACTCACGGCCTATTTGGTCAATGCATCTTCCTGTCATCTGTACAGTTATGGATATTATGAATGTCTTTAACTATTTACCCCTAAATACAAGATACACAATATCTATAAGAATATGTTGTTTGGTAGTAGTAACATGGTTTACATGTATTCATTTAGCAGATGCTTTTATCCAAATTGACAACAGATTAATGCACATTGTTTGCAAACATTAACAGCATTGCAAGTGTGCCAGAAATGTGATTTGAGCACTTCATTGTTTTAAGAAACAGGAACTTGGAACAACTTGGAAAATAAAACACAAGGGTGAAGTGTCATTTTTCCATACGTACTTTCTTGTATCTCAGTTTAATATTCAGAGTCTATATCCACTTTATTTAGCAATGCAGAAGTAAGCTAGTGCTCATTAGCCGCTATAGGGGAACAACTATAAGAATAGCAGTAAACGATAAAACTACTGTGCTTGATAATGAATAAAAATAATATGATAAGAAATACCAGTTTGGGACAAATTGGAACAGAAAAAGTCGAGCTGCATTTCAACTACACCCACTATTTCTTTCCTATTAGTCTTAATTTTTCAGTTCGACGTGATGTCACACGACTAATAATGTCATTATGTTTGTTTCTGCATTATCTAGAAACTGAATTAAGGCTGAATATGATTTTAAGAAGCACTGTGAACAGCACAAATCACACTGACATCCAATCATTGTATTCATATGTGGAAATAAAACTGGTATGCATTATTTTTGTTTGCTTGTTTTACTCGTATGATTCATAAAATCATTTCTGAATGAAGTATTTCACAGAATTCTGTTATTCATGGAAAGAAGAGAAAATGTTTAAATATCTTACCAGCTAGAAACTTTAGAACGGTAGTGTATATTATACATTTAAAATGTCCAAATAAATATTATATATTTTCACACACATATTAGTTTTACATGGTCTGATATGGGCCATATTTAAAGCTGCAGTCCGTAGTTTTTCCTCTTTGTCGCCATCTCTGTTCGAAATCTGCTATTGCAGTCATTCCCGGAATTATCAACTTTATGTGGGTTGTGCCTCGGCTCGGCACAGCGCGGATGAACACAATGTTTTAAGAGAACGTGCGGCTGTCAGTCTCCACGCCGGTGTGGATCCTGGTATTCCCAATCACAGATTCTACTTTTTGGAAGTATGACCAACATAAGAATTTTCACTGGAAAAATGATATCTGAAAATTGTTCTCAAATTGTTAATGTTAACAACATCAGCATTGCGTGACATTTAATGCCTTTCCGATATTTATCCTTGTTTTCGCATGGGCCGGTGTCAGTCTCTTTTTTTCTGTAGCCATTCTGAAGTCTGAAGTCTTTTGCATTTTACAGCGGGTGAATCTCCAGTTGGTGATTGTCGTTTTGAACCTTTCTGGATCCGCTATCAAATTAATACGTTTAATTATATCAAGTGCTGTGAGAAAAGGCTATAAATCTCCACCTCCAACATCCTCACACTCATCGCTGACTAGCCTAGACTCCTTTATGTGGACAGATGTGACGTGATGTGGACAGATGTGACGTGATGTGGACAGATGTGACGTGATGTGGACAGATGTGACGTGATGTGGACAGATGTGACGTAATGTGGACAGATGTGACGTGATGTGGACAGATGTGACGCGATGTGGACAGATGTGACGTGATGTGGACAGATGTGACGTAATGACGCAAAGACACGCTCGAATTTGCCGCTGAAATCCACCAGTACCACTGGAGTTAAAAACATTATTACAAGCTTACCGTTTTGAATCGAGCTAAGGCAAGCAGAGAGTTTTGAACACTGAGTGGTTATGTACTTCATCAAATTTATTTTGGATAATTTTTAATCCCCAAAAAAATTACGGACTGAAAAAAAAAAAAAAATCATATTTGAAAATCAGAAATTGTGTGATGGCCAACTCTGATCTGTCCTACATTTGAAGGTAATGTGGCTCTGTTGCTAGATCATTTAATTTTAACTTCATATCTAGTGCTGAGAATATGTGTATTTAATTATCACGATTATTAATAATTATAATGCTTAAAGGGTCAAGAGGTCAACTTATGCTCGAAAGAACTTCGAGAAACATGTCACAACGATGAATTATTACACCCTCAAATATTAATAGAAGATACTGATGAAGTGCTAACATTTCTTAACACTGACTTAGAAACACACTTCCTCAATCTGCCTCCACTAAAAGCACACAGTTAATGACAATGTGTGTGATAATCACTCGATGTGCAAAGACGCAGATAAAGAGAAACAGGAAGATGAGACAATGTGTCATTTCCAGAATAGGGAAGTTCATTTGCCACAGTGGTATTAATACAGTTGCTTGGAGAAAAGCTGGAACAATCACTGTGGTTTCACTAATCGAAGATCTTCGGACAAATATACATTCGTATGGATATTTTGAGACGAGCCTTACCGACATGCAAGACACATCAAATGGAGGAATCATCCATAGTTAATGCATGCGGTTTCACTCCCTTTCGAAGATTTCGAAGGAAAATTCTCTCCTCTTTTGGTTACCTGATGCTCTGTTGATTTAGAGAAGTTACAACCACTTTCACACAGTAAGAAACCAAGGACATGTACACATAAGCAGCTGCCTACTCTAAAATGAGGGGTTTCAGTTCTCTTTCAAGACACCTCCAATAAGTTGCAACATCCCTGGCAGGGCCGTTGAAATGTTTAGATCATATCGTAAGAGTTGCAACACTTAAATACAGACCGCAATTATTGTGAAGATGTGTCACCGTAGTCTGGGTAAGTCAGAATGGTTGGTTCTTTAAAACGAGAAGTTCTAGCCATTTCATAAATGTATATAAATATGCATGGTCCGTGTGAACTAAAAGCCTTCTTTACACTCGGTTGCGACAGCCTGGAAGCTTATAATGTTCTCATTTCGCGAGTAATCAGGGTGATAAACACATAAAGTGTGACTACAGTCTACATCGTGAATCAATGAATGCGTGTAGGGATGCACCGATATCAACATTTTGGCCGATACCGATAACCGATGATTCTTTATATTTGAATACCGATAACTGATATATTGCCCGATAAATCTAAACATTTTTATATAATTTTTTGAAAGCCTGATTACAAAAACAAAAATCTCACCATTAAAAGCCATGTCCCAAGCACATAATTATAATAATATTCTCATTTTAATGTTATGTAGCCGATATGCACATGTTGCACGTGTTGCACTGAACTGTATTTTCCTTTTTTGAAGTGATTCCAATCATATTTCAAGCATTTCAAACCCATGATGTTGAACAGTGCGCATCTGAAGGGTCTCAGCTGGAGGAAATAATACATTATTTATCGGCTTTAATATATCGACCAAATTTTCTTATTGGCCCGATAACGATAACATTATAAGTGAACATATATCGGCCGATACCGATATGGTGGCTGATATATCGGGCATCCCTAATTGTGTGCATGTTCTTATACTGCAAAACATACTGAATTGTCTGTGATGTGAACAGTGCTGATTTAAATATAACATTAAATGTTAATACAGATGATTGCTTAAGATAGTTTTGTAAGGACCAATTGGAAATTATAAACAAATCAATAGTGTTGATTGGGACACTATTGTGATTAGGACAAAACTAGTTATGAAAGTTTCATTTATTTTTCAGTGCATTTGTTTTACAATACATGGCTATTACTGTCATATGAATAGTGTTATACAGGGACCGAGGTCTACCCACCACAGTTTCACAAAATCCTGTTGGAAACACTGGGTTAGTATGAATGAAATTCGGACGTACTAAATCTGCCATGTTGTTACGGTCATGTGACCTGCCAGCATCTGAGCATCAGTTGCATCGCTTCACTTCCATTCATACATCCTCTCCCGTGGCCTCATGGGATAGTAAAGTGTCCATCATATGCACATTTCTGAATCTCACCAGAAGTTTGCATGTCATCCAGGGACATTTCACCTACTCAGGGCTCCAGACTAACTTTTTTTTACTAGGAGCGCTATAGCCCTATACTACTAACAATTTAGGAGTGCAAGCAGAACATTTAGGGGCACACCTTAAATCAGCTTGCAATTGGTGTGTGCGATATTGACAAAAAATTATATCTCAATATTTTCTGGGATTTTCTCGATAACGATTATTAGACGATATTTTGCTGAGTGTGTTTATTGTGTTGTTACTTTGGCAGGTTTAGGACTGTCGTGGACAGCCGACTCCTAAAGTTTTTGATATTCTTCATTCTCTGTGTGGTGGTCAGCAGTGACAGAAATAATTTTTTCCAATATGTTTCAATAGATTTTTACCTAATATGGCCATTTTTACCTTTAAAAAGCCATTTTTTTAAAACCTAATTATATGCATGCATCATCTTTTGTGTCAATTTAATACATTTAATCAAATTCAATTATAAAAAATAATAAACATTTGATGCTGGGAAACGTTGTGGTAGGTATTTTAGGTGTCAAATACCTAAAAAGTAAACATGATTTTAATCAGACGGACAAAATTTACTTTAAGGAACAGTCAGCTAGTCAATATCCCAAAATACAGTAAACTCCTAACGGTTATTTTTAAACCGATATTGTTCTCACCGATGCGCTTGTTGTGCTTCGTGGAGTTTTTACGTGTTTTATACACTCAATATTGATTCTTATTCAAATGCACATATCACCCCCAAGTCCCAACCTAAAACATCTTCCAGCCCCCCGGGTATTTAGGACCCTGAAATGGCGCGGTTTATACAGCAACTACACCAAATAAATAAATACATGCACATGAACCATTGATTTGAGTTGGAATTATTTCATAAGGTTAACTGTATATTACCGTAAAGCATCCCCTAAGAAAAAAAACAGTCTATTGATGCCCTAGCAACAAGATAATTACCGCCACAAATATAAATATTAAAGGGACTATGTGTAGCTTTTTAGGTATTTTATTATCTAAAATCAATATTTTTATTCATAAATATGCCCTCAATGGTGTACAAATACCTATGCCAATGATCAGACTAATCCTCGTAAACGAAGAATTTATTATCTTTATATACATAGGACGGGTAGGTCCACGGAGGCTTCCATGTAGTTCCGCCATCTTGAAAAACTATAATAGCAGAGAGGGACAAAAAGTACTAGGCCAAGGCGTTTCCACAACGCGTTTTCATTCAGAACCAGTGACTGAAGCCAGCAGAAGCGGAGGAGCAGAGCAGTGAGAGGTGCTTGTCACTGCCGCGGCAAGTTTAAAAGGATGCACACTGCACGATTATTTATACACCGTTCATTCATACATATGCTGAGTCACAGGACAAGGAGTCCTTGTCGTCGAAAAAGTCCAAAATAGACCATAAAAGGAAACGTGACCGGAGATTACAAAAACAAGGGTTAATGTCGAGATAGCTAATGCAGGAGAAAGCTTTCAAAAGAGACGCTGCAGTTGCCTGCTTTCTTCTCGACAGGTAAGTCAATGTTACGGTCTTAATTACAAGCTTTTTTTCATTGCTTGGTTGTGTACTTTATTATATAGACAGTCGAACATTTATAGTTAAAAGTTAAACAGGCTCTTTGATGAATAGCAGCTATTGAGTAAAGGAACGTTAGAGAAGGCTCTGATGATGATGATATCTAACAATGCACGTACTTCAAAAAATATAACGAGTAAAGGCGGCATTACTACTAATTACCATAGTTAATGTTTTTCAAAGTCAGTAGGCTAATTGATAACTGTAACATTCTTTTTTTCGTTGTTTCAAGTTTCAGTTTGTTTTAAATAACAAACCTGTTCACCCGATGAAAAACTCGAAGTGCTATTATAAGACATCCTGTCATAGCTTTTTGGTACATAACGGCAACCGTAGATGCAACGCGCATTTGAAAAAGTGAGGCGCTGGAGAGCATTATTCGTTTGAATGCAAAATACAATTTCACCACTAGATGGGAGAAATTCCTACACACAGTCCCTTTAAGAATAAAGTTCTTAAAGGTCACTTTTACGAAAATTGATAATTAAGATGCTGGCACAAGTTGCGTTTGTGTGAAACAATCGAGTTTGTGGTGAGATACAAGACACATAAAGGAACAGTA
Source organism: Leuciscus leuciscus (assembly GCF_965113295.1). Taxonomy (NCBI): domain Eukaryota; kingdom Metazoa; phylum Chordata; class Actinopteri; order Cypriniformes; family Leuciscidae; genus Leuciscus; species Leuciscus leuciscus. The sequence continues at coordinate 3,403,426 of NC_138743.1, forward strand.
AACACTTAATGTTCTGTAGTACTGATTTAAAGGTAGGGAAGGCAATTTTTGAAGTGGCTAGCAATAGCAAGTTAGCTTTGAAAGCATGAGATCCCACACTTCCTTCAGAGCATCTCGAAAGCCACGCTTTCTTCAAATGACATGAACGCACACAGCAGAGTTTGCAAAGCATCAAGAGCCGGAGTCTCAAAAATAACATTACAATAATAATGAACATAACTTAAAGAGCACTGACCTGTATCATGTGACTGCTGCAGATTCATTCCAGCATTGATAGTATTGACATTGAAACCGCTAAATCCGAGTATAACGTAACGGGGTTTCCATCTCTTCCAAATTACAGTGGTTTTGGTTCAGGAAAACCTGTAAGAGGCGGCGGCTGCTGTTTCGTTTGCGCTGCTCGGTGACTGACGTCTGTCTAACACTGCATAGCATGAAACACACTGATTACGTGTGACGTCTGCGCGGGCAGTTCCGCGGAGGTGTGGAAATACAAGTTGACAGGAAATCGTACCACAGCATTCGGACCGATTTTATTTTATTTTAAGCCGCGGCTCGGAGCCGTCTGTAAGGCCAGGTGAGGCAGAGCCCCACCATAATATTCATCCAAACATAGACCTCATAAATGTGTTCAGCATTCTGCAACAAATATTTTGGGGATTTTCTAGAATTTTTTAAGTCGTAAAGTGGGCAGGATATATTAAAATGTAGCGCCTGGATTCGGCAGACATGTATTATGATACTAAGCGGGGTAGCCGGTCTCTGAGCCTCTCTAGCTCTACAACAGCGCCCCAATGTAAATCTGTGGTGGAAAATGGAACTGCAACGCGATCTCATTGAGAGCCATAGACCTTATTCAGAGCAGCGCCATGACAGGTATGAAAGCGGATGACTTGTGAAGTGTGCACGTACGAGAGCGAGCAGAAAGGAAGAGCAGTTCCGTTTTTTGGTCACAGCTGTCAGTCGCGAGTTTAAATTTCAGAAAATCGCATGTATAGCCTCTTTAATGAAAGTATTAACCCTTTAGTTTAAACGTGTTCATGTGAATTGCTTTTGTAGTAGTTCTGTTGTGTTTGTTTTATGTTTGTTCTGAGAAACGACATGACTGTTTTCCTCGCTGCAATTCCTAACTTGCGACATTCTAAACAACATTCAGACGCAATACATTATAGCAATTCTAAGATGACATTCTACGCGTTTGTCGTGTGTAATAAAGTCTGTCAATCATCATTCGAGCGCCACCGTCAGGCTGAATAACGCAAGGACATTAGAAATCTGCTAAAAGTGTGTCGTGCTAAATATTTAAACTAGCGCTATGGACCTAGAATTTGCCCTACCAACATTTTTTGACCAGGAGCCGCTAGGACTAGTCCTACGCTTTCCACAGACAATTTAAAAATGAATACATTTAGACATGAAAGTATTGCCAGGAAACGCAAAGCCTATAAAACAGATCAAAATAGGCAATATTTTGCTCCGTTCAACACCTCGTGTGGTAAAATTCACCACAATCTGGTTCAAACTAGTCTTTATAAAGTTAGTAAATAACCGACTCTACACACTCGACTGTGGCAGCGAGAGAGAGAGACGCGCCACGTTCAATCAGGCGTGAAAAAGGGAGACACGTAGCCTACCTGTCTGCACCTCACCTGAATCAGTAGTCTATGACTAAAACGAACGAACATATTTTTTCGATATTGATTTGTCCCACCGCGAATCAGTTCAGTTCACAAGTTCCTCATCCGATGCGAGTTCAATCCTGCCGCCTTTTTTCTGCGCGTGACCGTCTCTATCTTTTCCCGCCCAGAGCGATGACGTTCGCTGTTCCAGCCTATGGTTCCAGCATGGACTGTTTTTCACACACGCGTTTTAACGGTCATCAGCATCTTAGATCCTGCAAAGTTTTTAATGTATGTACATTTATAACACTATACATAGTATTATATTACCTTGCCATTTTAAAGTTGACATCTTTCTCTCTTCTGACTGCCAATCTCTCTATTGTTAATTTTTTTTACTCTTTTTGAAAGTTGTGAAAACACTTTTGTGGAGTTTTTATTTTGCTATTTGAGCAAATGGGAACACAAAAAATGTATTTAATGTAGTCTCTCATTCACCGCTATAGAAGTTTAACAAACTATGACGACTTCCGCTTGACCGCTTCTGTGAGAAAACCAGAAATGTGAAAAAGGGATACATTCATATTTGCTGCATTATACATTTTACTATTTCATTATTCTCTATATACATATTACATTATTCTCCATACAATAGGCTAACATTTACAATATATATATATATATATAATATTTTATTTTTGTGCGTTCAATTACAAAAAAAACGTCTTTATATATATTTCTTGGTCACTTTTGTATATTTTATATTTCAAAGACATATCAAAACTATTTTTACTGTATGGGGTGAGAAGATATGTGTATGGATTTGAAACATCTGTCCTAAGTCTATGAGAGAAACACACTAAAGCGTTTGTCATTAGGGGTCATGAACATTGAACACTCTTATAGTTAGTGTATTCCCAGCATTACCACTCATTACTGCAGCAGCGCAGTGATTTATACATGCGGCTGGGATTATGTACAATGCCTAATGTGCTTATGATTTAAACCGCTCTTGAGGACCGTGGTCTGTATATGAATTCATATTTACACAGCTTGAATTGCACTTCCCTGTAATGTCAGAGTTTTTCATAATTTGCTTCCAGCTCGGTGATAGAGCGCTGAACGAGGAGCACACTGAAACAGACATACGTGTTGTTAAGAAACGTTTAACCTGATGGGGGAAGGAAATCGCAGGAGGCTGTCGTCCGGAGGGCTTGAATACAGTCAATTCAGCACATTTATCAAAGTCACTGTGCAGGGGCTCATTTGTAGCACAGCTGTTTCTATATATGATGTGTGGAATCGCTCAATCAGACCAAAAGCCAAGACAACTTGTGTCTAAAAGCCCATGAAAGGCCTGTCCAGGGAAGGTATAGCATTACACAATGGGTGTGACTGCAATCCTCTTACCTCCACATGTGAAGGAACCAGTCAGAAATAATTCATGCAAAAAAAAAAAAAAAAAGGAACCATACTCATTAATTGATGTTGATCAATGCACTAGATGTGCCAAGCTTGGAAATGCATGAGATTTGGAAAGTAACAGTCCTGGATAGCTCAAAACGAAGGGTTCGGGTGGCATCGCATGTGTTTGTGTAAAAGGAAGGAAGATTTCAGTGGGAGCGAGTTGGCTGGAGAACTAGAAACCTGAGCTGTAACAGCAGTGATCAGCTGAGACTGACATGAAGTGCTGGTGGAAAAACTGATGATATCTGATGATTTGAACCGACTTTTCAAAGTGGCTAATCAAAAATCACGTTTGCATAAACATTTTTCCTGGTGACAGTCGCTGTTTTAAAGTCAACATGAGAATTAAACTGCATCTGTTTTCTTTACATTACATCTGATGTTTAATGTTAGAAGTCAAATGTCTGGTTAATTTAGTAAAGCTTATTTTTTAGCTTTTGTGTCTGCAGTAAAGATCAGGGACTTGTGCATCCCATTTACATAATTTTTTTGAGGTTGTTGGGTATATAAGCAACACTTCTCTGCAATGCAGTTTTTTTTTATTATTATTATAAAGTCCCCCTGTAGCCAATTATTTAGTCCCTTACAACTCATCTTTGATCACTAAAATTACATTATTCAATGTTTTTTCCTTGAAAAGGGTATCCATGCCTTAAAAAAGCTTGAATGTAACTCGACACCCTTGCCTCATATTAACTATACAAATGAGCCCTGCCTCCACTCACTCACTCAGCTCAGAGATCCACGTTGATCTGATTGGTTACAAGGTAGTTTGTGACGTCAGAAACACCAGCGATTTCAAAGCGTGTTTTTGAGTCTGTCTTTGGTTCACTGCAGTTTTAAGGAGGAAATACTCAGCAATGCTGTCGACTTGTGAATTTACACATGGTTTGTCTAAAAGCATAAAAACACCACATAGACATATAAAAAGTGTTGGGGTAACTCATTACAAGTAACTTGTTACATAATCAGATTACTTTTTCAAGTAACTAGTAAAGTAACATTACTTTTTCAATTTATAACACAATATCTAAGTTACTTTTTCAAACAAGTAACACTAGTTACTTTTTCACATATATTGACTGACAGCTCTCCTGTCCTCATGTTGAGAGAAATAAAGTGAGGAGCCCGGCTAACAATTTTATGTTCCCAGAACGTTCTGGAAACATACATTTTTGGTTCCCAGAACGTTCCCAGAGGTTCCCTTAAGGTTAGGGGAATGTTCCGGGAACATTCCTTTTAAAATAACCTACAGGGAACGTTCCTTGAACATTCTTGTTTGGTTCCCAAAAAAAGAACCAATACGGGAACGTTAGGGGAACATTCTGTGTTTGCTGGGAGGTACTGTGTGTGTGTGTGTGTGTGTGTGTGTGTAAACATGATGGTTATTGTAGTTCTAGACTAAATGTGAACATGCACTTACTCATCTCACTTGCACAAAAACATTCAGTATTCCTCAAAATGAATAAAAACGTCTCTGGTTACTTACGTAACCTATGTTCTCTGAATAGGGAACGAGACGCTGCGGATAGCGCAGTGGGATATTCTCTGAATGTGCCGATTGTCTGAAGCCCTATAGAATCACGGCAATTCATTGGCTGATGGCTCCGCAGTCTGGCTCCGCCCCGACGCTCTTACGTCGCATCATCACATATTCGCGCGCGCCATCTGCTCCCCAGATTTCTCTGCCGAAAAGAAAACTGTCAGCAGCGCGAGGAGCTTGGCAGCTAACGCAGCGTCTCGTTCCCTATTCAGAGAACATAGGTTACGTAAGTAACCAGAGACGTTCTCTTTCATAGGTTCACTGAACGCTGCGGATAGCGCAGTGGGAACGGACTACCAAACTCGCCAAGCTAGAGCGCTTTCTATAACTGGTACATAAATGAGACAACGACCAAGATGAGTTCAAACAGAAAGAACCTGGGAACCCGGGTCATGTCAAGATCCAAATTATAGAACCTTACAAAAGTGTGCGGAGAGGACCAGCCTGCCGCAACACAAATGTCCTCCAAAAGTGCTCCTCTAAGAAGAGCTTGAGAAGATGCCACACTTCTGGTGGAATGTGCTCTAATGCTAAGAGGTGAAGGCAAGCCACGCACCTCGTAAGCCAACGAGACAGCTTCTGTGACCCAGTGAGAAATCCTCTGCTTTGATGCAGCAAGCCCACGGCGGCCAGCACCGAAGCAAACCAGAAGCTGGTTAGATTTCCTCCAACCGCCTGAGTGGTCTACATATATCTTAAGAGAACGAACTAGGCAGAGCAAGTTAAGCTTCCTATCTTCCTCAGAAGAAAATGGAGGAGGGTGGAAAGCGTTAAGGTTAACCACCTGCGAGCGGAAAGTTGTGGAAAGAACTTTGGGGACATACCCTGGTCTCGGCCTCAAGGAAACCTTGACCAAGCCAGGAGCAAAGTCCAAGCAAGACTCACTAACGGAAAGAGCTTGTAAGTCTCCTACCCGCTTTAATGAGGACAAAGCCAACAAAAGAGAAACCTTGAGAGTCAGAATCCGCTCCGGAGCTGACTCCAAGGGCTCAAAGGGGGCCTTCGTCAAACCCTCTAGGACAACAGAAAGGTCCCATGAGGGAACCCTAGGGGAGCGAGCCGGTTTCAGGCGCTTAACCCCACGCATGAAGGCCGAAACTAACCTTAGTTTCCCCAGGGGAACCTCGTCCGATTCCCTATGTGCTGCAATAGCTGCGACATAAACTCTGAGAGTGGTAGCAGCTGCTCCAGAAGCAAACTTCTCCTGCAGGAATTCCAGTACTGAACCAACAGGGCAGTTAACTGGGCTCCTATCATGTGCTAAGCACCATGTCTCAAAAACCTTCCATTTGGAAGAATAAAGCCTCCTTGTAGAAGGGGCTCTAGCACTCGCAATGGTCTCCTGAACGTCAGTTGGGAGATCAGAGCTTAATGCTAGCGGCCTCTGATCGGCCAAACATACAGCTTCCACATGTCTGGGCGAGGATGCCATATCCTGCCCTGCAGTTGGGACAGCAGGTCTTCCCTGACCGGGATCTTCCAGGGGGAAGATTCCAACAGAGGAATTAGCTCCGAAAACCATGGCTGAGATGGCCAGAACGGCGCTACCAGGAGGAGGCGGACTCCGCTCTCTCTCACTCTGGCCAAGACCGCCTGGATCAGTTTGATGGGCGGGAAGGCATAGAGTTTCTGCGTTGGCCAAGGGTGAGCGAACGCATCTATCCCTAATGGAGCCGGGGGACTCAGGGAGAACCAAAGCGGGCATTGGGACGACTCTTGAGATGCAAAGAGGTCCACTTTCGCTTCTCCGAAAACCTCCCATATCAGGGCCACCGTCTGGCGGTTCAACATCCATTCTCCCGATCTGAGTTTCTGTCTCGACAGAAAATCTGCTGCGAGGTTCAGAACCCTGGGACATGAACTGCTCTCAGAGATAGGAATCTGCTCTGAGACCACAGGAGAAGGTGACGCGCATGCCTGTCTAGGGTGCGCGACCGAGAACCTCCCTGCCAGTTCACATGAGACACCACTGCCATGTTGTCTGTTCTGACAATTACATGGTGTCCCTCCAGAAGAGGGAGAAAATGATGCAGAGCCAGAAAAACGGCTCTTAACTCCAGGCAGTTTATGTGCCAAGAGAGAGCCTCGCCAGTCCAGACCCCACACGCTGGTCTGCCCTCGAAAACTGCTCCCCAGCCGGTGAGAGAGGCATCCGTCGTAATCATTTGGCGACGAAATACCGTACCCATTCTGACCCCTTTCCGAAGAAAAAGAGGGTCCCGCCAAACTGACAGGGCTCGAAAGCAACTGCGCGACACCTTCAGTAGGCGAAGGGTTGGCCCGGAGGGCCGAACCCCTGAGAGCTTCATCCACCACATGAAGGGTCTCATGTGGAGCAGGCCCAGCGGTAGCACGGAGGAGGCTGCGGCCATTAGGCCCAGCATCCTGCGGCAAGTGCCCACAGACACATGATGGCCTAGCGAGAAACGGGCCAAGCATGTCGTCAGACTGGAAATCTGTGCAGGAGCCAAGCGGGCCTGCATGAGAAGGGAATCCATGTTCACCCCCAAGAAAACGGTGCTTTGAACCGGAGCAAGAACACTCTTCTCCGAGTTCAACCTCAAACCGAGAGACTGGATATGACTCAGGACGATGTCTCTGTGGTGGGTCACTAGCTCCCTGGACTGGGCCAAAATGAGCCAATCGTCCAGGTAATTGAGAATACAGATGCCCTGGAGCCGCAATGGGGCCAGAGCTGCATCCATACACTTCGTGAATGTCCTCGGGGCCAGAGCGAGGCCGAAGGGGAGGACCCTGTATTGGAACGCTCTTTCTCTGAGTGGCGAAGGTGACAGGGCAAGTGAAGGAGAGCTGGGAGGTGGGCAGAAACGCTTGCGCGGTCTGTCCCAACCTTGAGGAAGCAGAGAAGCTCTCCTTTTTCTGACCGGCGGGTCAGGAACGGCTCTGGGCCGCCGGAGCGGTCGGTTTGTCGGACCGCTTCGTCTGGAGGCGCTTGTGAGGCCGTTGACGGGGAAATGGGCGACCGCGGGCTCCCCAAACTGTGGTAGGTGGGGGATGCACCGGTTCGCTCCTCCTGGAAGAGAACTCCGGTCTATGAGAGGGACGTTCTCTGGGTCTAACAGGGGAGGGAGCAGAAGGTTCCCTAACCCTCCTGGGCATGAACTGATTGAACGCGGCCGATTGGGATTTGGAGGAGCGGAATTTCTCAACCACCGTGTTGACCGCCTCACCAAACAACCCTGTTTGAGAAATGGGGGCGTCCAAGAGGAAAACCTTCTCCTTGTCACGGATATCCGTGAGATTAAGCCACAAGTGGCGTTCCACCGCAACGGCACCAGCCATAGAGCGACCTATGGCGCGTGCGGTATGTTTGGTGGCTCTTAAGGCTAAATCCGTAGCCTTACGAAGCTCCTTGACCGCTTCAGGGGTCACGCCGTCGCCCTCGTCCATTTCCTTCAGGACGTCCGCTTGGTAGGCCTGAAGAATGGCCATAGTGTGCAGGGTCATGCCTGCCTGCCCAGCCGCCATGTAGGATTTCCCAATGAGAGAGGAAGTAGTCCTACATGCTTTAGAGGGGAGGAGGGGGCGCGACTTCCAGGACGGTGCAGACGACGGAGCAAGATGGTCGGCTAAGGTCTCCTCAATCGCCGGAATGGCGGAATAGCCCTGTTCCACAGAACCTACTAGGTTGGTGAAATCAGCAGCTGCCGCATTAGTGAGGCGCGCAGAGAAAGGCTGCTTCCAGGATCTGGAAATCTCGTGATGCAGATCACTGAAAAATGGCAGCTTTCTCCGTTGAGGCCTAGAATTAGGGCCACTGAGAAGTCTCTCGTCGAGTTTCGACGACTGAGATTCGCGGGGCTCGTCAGGCCAATCAATAGCGAGCTTCTCCGTAGCGCGCGAAAGTACGTCAACGAGCTCCGCGTAGGCCGCAGTAGGCCGCGCTTCCTGGCTGCTCGGCGGGATAACCTCGTCGGCGAGAGTAGGCCCGAAATCCTCGGAGTCGGAAGCCTCGGTAAAAAGTACATCCTCCAGCCCGAAAGAAACCGCATCGCGTGCTCCCGGGCTGGGGCGCAAATAATCGTGCGAAAATTCGACTGGCATGCCTCGCGCGTGCCGAGGGGAGGGAGGGAGAGAAAGAGCGGGGCTCGTCTGCTCGAACTCCACATCCTCAAGCTCTACATCCGAACCCCAAGTCGCAGATCCTCGAGAGGCCTCGGGAGAGCGCGACAGGGGGAGATGAATGATTCCCTCGCAAAAACCGCGAGCCGCGATTTGAGGATTCTGAGCAACAAATTTTCACAGAATTTGCATTTAGAACGATCCTATGACTGCCTCGCGCGCATGTGAAAAGCCCAAACATTTAACACACTTACTGTGTGGGTCGTCGTTAGCGATGTAACGAGCACATGGCGGAGTACAGCGTCGGTATTCCATGGCAACTTCACCGTAAGGAGAAACAGAGTTCCGCTTGAACAGTCGCAGAAGCGCCGAGAATAATCCAAAGTCGTATTTTTCGAGCTCAGAAAAATCACGAGCGAAGGGCAAACGTGACCGCTTCGTTCTGAAGGCAGAGAAATCTGAGGAGCAGATGGCGCGCGCGAATATGTGATGATGCGACGTAAGAGCGTCGGGGCGGAGCCAGACTGCGCGGGCGCCATCAGCCAATGAATTAGCGTGATTCTATAGGGCTTCAGACAATCGGCACATTCAGAGAATATCCCACTGCGCTATCCGCAGCGTTGAGTGAACCTATGAAAGAGAACAGTAAAATGCAATCTCAGAATTTTATGCAAAACTTTTATAATTAACTATATTAAATTACACAAATATACTTTACTTAATCTCACTTTATTAAACAATGTCTTTGCTGCTGACCTTCAACGATCTAATTCAGCCATACTAATAAGCAAAAATGTACTTTAGATTAGATTTAGAAATAAGAGTGTTGAACTCTTGTCTCCTATTGTTCTGTAATCCAGAATGGCTGAAAGGTTAGTTTGAGTGGCGCCCTCTACTGTACAGGAGTAAACATGCATTTCCTTCAGCCTGAGGATTATTCACTTCACTTTTGGTGTGAAAGGGCCTTTACATTTGCCAAAAACATAACTTTTTTTGTTGTTATTAAAAAACAAACAAGCAAGCCCAGCCTAGGTGAGAAAAGTAACGCAAAAGTAATGTAACGCATTACTTTTCATAAAAAGAAACAAAGTAACGCAATTAGTTACTTTTTCGGAGTAACGCAATATTGTAATGCATTACTTTTAAAAGTAACTTTCCCCAACACTGCATATAAACAACATTAAAAACTTGATTTTGACTCCAGGGGGACTTTAATATAATTTTCACCATTAAAATGTAAGGTTTCCGTGTCCCTCAAGTTTATTGCCCATGCTATTTACCACTAATGTTCATTTAAATATTTATATCTTGACCTTTAACTTCAGCATACTGGTTAAAAGCCCCCTCAGAAGTTTGTGCAAATCCTCCACAATTCACTCCAAATGCACATCTGAAACAATTACAATCAAGTCGTATGCTTTATTGTTTTCCTCATTGGATATCTAGTTTCACCAAAGTAAAACGGGTTGTTGAGAAGAACGCACTGAGAGGATGTTTCACTTGCACACAAGAAAGCACCAAACGTCAAACACACTAAGCGTGTTTGTCATCTTTATTATCTCTTTGTTGAACTGCATTTGATGCAAATCATCCCTGACTCGCTCTGCCTTTCCAGTGACATGATGGCCTCCTCTAGTGGAGTTCCTGCGATTGACGCAGACGTCTCAATCTCCATCTCTGCAACCCTGCCAAACCCAGCTGGCTTTGACATTAACACCAGGGCCATGACTGACAGAAACCCTGGCCTTGGGCTCGGGCCCCCGGGGGCCACCACAGTACATTCAGCTCTCCTTCTGGCCTGTTGATTTACCGTCCTCAGTGGCCATGCGTTGATCCATTTCCCCGTTCAGTTTGCTCACAGGGCACCCCCAAAAAACCGTCCCCGAGCAATATATTTGCTTTATGATTTCCTGAGGAGCCTGTGAAGGAAAACAAGCCCGGCTCTCGTGCACCTGCTGAAGTTAATGTCCACCGCGGGGGATCTGCAAGGGGCCAGCGTGTCACAGGACACGTTTACATGCACAACTTCTATTTCAATCGGACTGAATTCATTCCGATTGATGAATCCGAACGTAGTGTTTATGAACGCTAAACATGATCGGGTTGATGTGCGCGTTTATATGTCACAAGCTTCAAATCGGGATATATTTTTTGACATGCGCTCACTGCACGAATATACAGTTTCACGCTGTTTGTGCATCATAATTACATTGGTTCTTCGTTATATTAAAGGGATGGTTCAGAGTAAAATCAACCTAGGGCCCTTTGCACCATGACCTCGAGCCAAACAACCCCCAGAAGCCTTTTTTCCCTTGGTTGAACATTATTAAAGTTAGAGCTTATTTAGAGATATCAGCCGGATGGCTTAGTGCAGGCGCTAATGGATCCAAGGTTGTATCTCGTAAATTACCCCACTAATAATGCCCAGAATGGTACCAAACTTCTACAGTAGTACAAATAGGTTCTGTACTCATAAAACGAGGCATTGGAAAGTTTGTAAGTACATCAGGAGTTTATTTAAATAACACTTGCCTGACGGCTAATGCTACCACTAACCCGGACGTCGACGTCACTTCAGTGATTTGGGAAAGCACGTAAAAGTCCCGGCAGAAAGCGATGCATGAGGATGTGGTGTAACGACAAATTATAATTTTTTTCCGAAGTGTTAACAACTTAGTGTTAACTAATAATTGTTGTAAACTGGTACTACCGACAAAATATTAGTGTATTCCTGGAACTGGGTGTTGTTACATTACATCCTTATGCATCGCTTTCTGCCAGGACTTTTACGTGCTTTCCCAAACCACTGAAGTGACGTCGACGTCCGGGATAGAGGTAGCATGAGCTTTTACTCCGAACCATCCCTTTAAACAGCAGACTTAATTTTTATCAATTTCTGGTCATAATTTGGAGACAATGAGTATATGAACTGTTGTGCTGCTGCTTATATTGATCACGCAGTAAAAATGCCCAAAACCAGTCATCTGTGGATGAGAGTCTGAAACCAGCACTGGTGGGACGTTGCTCCACTTCACAGAGTAAAAGGAGAATCATTGAATGACAGACACTCATTTATACGACACTTTATTCAACAGGAACAACAGCTCGTTCCACGCGTCATACATCAATACGCTGCACATGGGCAGTCCTTTCAGTTTCGGTTTTCCAGGATTCAGGTCAGAAGTCAGATTGGATCAGGAACATTCCGAATGTTTCTCCAGTTGCGTCTGGTTGTGTGTCACAGGCCTCAGTGTGGATCCTGCATCAGCACGGCGTTTAACGTGCCGGTGAGACGGAGCCCTGCTGTGTGTGCAGGATTAACATGTGTGTTTGTGTGTGTGTGTGTGTTTGGGTAAGGCAGCGCTCGACGTGGAGCTGACATTCATAAGGCAAACGTTCCCGGTTTACAGGAGCTTTACGTGCGGCAGATGTGGAGATGTGGGATTTTCCACAGTTCTCCGTATCAAAGGTGCTTTTCAGAGTCCATGTTTATGAGACCTCCAACACTTCTGCTGAGATGAGGACAACACACATCTATCTATCTATCTATCTATCTATCCGTCCGTCCGTCCGTCTGTCTGTCTATCTATCTGTTGATCTATCTATCTATCCATCTGTCTATCTATCTATCTAAATATCTATCTATCTATCTATCTATCTATCTGTTGATCTATCTATCTGTTGATCTATCTATCTATCTATCTATCTATCTGTTGATCTATCTATCTATCCATCTGTCTATCTATCTAAATATCTATCTATCTATCTGTTGATCTATCTATCTATCCATCTGTCTATCTATCTATCTAAATATCTATCTATCTATCTGTTGATCTATCTATCTATCCATCTGTCTATCTATCTATCTAAATATCTATCTATCTATCTATCTATCTGTTGATCTATCTATCTGTTGATCTATCTATCTATCTATCTATCTATCTATCTATCTATCTATCTATCTATCTATCTATCTATCTATCTATCTATCTAGCTATCTATCTGTCTATCCATCTGTCTATCTATCTAAATATCTATCTGTCTATCCATCTGTCCATCTATCTATCTATCTATCTATCTATCTATCTATCTATCTATCTATCTATCTATCTATCTATCCATCTGTCTATCTATCTGTCTATCCATCTGTCTGTTGATCTATCTATCTATCTATCTATCTATCTATCTATCTGTTGATCTATCTATCTGTCCATCTATCTATCTATCTATCTATCTATCTATCTATCTATCTATCTATCCATCTGTCTATCTATCTGTCTATATATCTGTCTATCCATCTGTCTGTTGATCTATCTATCTGTTGATCTATCTATCTAGCTATCTATCTATCCATCTGTCTATCTATCTAAATATCTATCTATCTATCTATCTATCTATCTATCTATCTATCTATCTATCTATCTGTTGAACTATCTATCTATCTATCTATCTATCTATCTATCTGTTGATCTATCTATCTAGCTATCTATCTATCCATCTGTCTATCCATCTGTCTATCTATTTAAATATCTATCTGTCTATCCATCTGTCCATCTATCTATCTATCTGTCTATCTATCTATCCATCTGTCTATCCATCTGTCTATCTATCTATATATATATATATATATCCATCTATCTATCTATCTATCCATCCATCCATCCGTCTGTCTATCTGTCTGTCTATCTATCTATCTATCTATCTATCTATCTATCTATCTATCTATCTGTTGATCTATCTATCTATCTGTTGATCTATCTATCTATACATCTGTCTATCTATCTAAATATCTATCTATCTATCTATCTGTTGATCTATCTATCTATCTATCTATCTGTTGATCTATCTATCTATCTATCTATCTATCTATCCATCTGTCTATCTATCTGTCTATCCATCTGTCTGTTGATCTATCTATCTATCTGTTGATCTATCTATCTAGCTATCTATCTAAATATCTATCTATCTATCTATCTATCTATCTATCTATCTATCTATCTATCTGTTGATCTATCTATCTATCTATCTATCTGTTGATCTATCTATCTATCTATCCATCTGTCTATCTATCTAAATATCTATCTATCTATCTATCTGTTGATCTATCTATCTATCTATCTATCTATCTGTTGATCTATCTATCTAGCTATCTATCTATCTATCCATCTGTCTATCTATTTAAATATCTATCTGTCTATCCATCTGTCCATCTATCTATCTATCTATCTATCTATCTATCTATCTATCTATCTATCTATCTATCTATCTATCTATCTATATATCTATCCATCTGTATATCTAAATATCTATCTGTCTATCTATCTATCCATCTGTCTATCCATCTGTCTATCTATCTATATATATATCCATCTGTCTATCTATCTAAATATCTATCTATCTATCTGTTGATCTATCTATCTATCTATCTATCTATCTGTCTATCTATTTAAATATCTATCTGTCTATCCATCTGTCCATCTATCTATCTATCTATCTATCTATCTATCTATCAATCTAAATATCTATCTGTCTATCCATCTGTCTATCTATCTATCTATCTATCTATGAATTAATCTTCCCGCTCAAAACACCACATGACCTAAATATAATCTGTCTATCACACTCAACCTTTTAAATAATATTTATAGAACAAACAAACTTTAATTGACCTTGACTCGTGCGGGTCTACAGGGTTTTCTCAGCGATATATAATTTCCCATAGTGTCGTTCTGGACACGTGTTGCTCTGGAAAGCATTGTTACTCTGTTTTCCGTCCTCCATGTGGTAAAGCTTTGGTTGCATAAGTAGGATCCGATCCGATGACCCTGAACTGCTGCCTTTTTCCATTCATGTCTGTTTAAGCGTTAATGGATGATTGTGTTCTGTCACGACCTCGCGTCGCCCTTTGACCCGCTCACTGCTAAAGGAAAAACCATAAACATATCTCAACGATGGTCCGCGGAAGAGATTCAGTACGATACATCTTCAGTCTCTCATTTCACATTCATTGCATTACCGTCTGGACCGCTGAAATATGGAGAACACATTTGTTCACTTCAGCACATTCGACCCATGACCAATTAAAGAATCTGGAACAATTACACTGAATAATTCTATTCCCATCCGCCATATTGTTATTCATACAATTCATCGTCCTCTATTTCACGAACACTCGAAAACACGCCGTCCGTCTTCCTTAATGCCTTCCAAAACACGTTATATGAGAATGTCAGTTGCAAGCCTAATTTCAGAATAATCTCACCTCGCTAATGCAGCCCAGGAGGACTCCAGCCTTTCCTCATGCCGTTGTTTTATTACGCTCACATTTTTGGACTCGGCAGATCTCATCAGTAGCTGTCCACGGATTTGGCCCGGGTCTACACTTTCCTTTGGAACGGGCCCAGCTGTAAATGGAAGCTATTAGGTCAGGAGGAGAGGTGAATTCACAGAATTATGGGAAGTGTGCATGTGGCACTGTCTGTTATTGCCGTCACGTGTTTAAGTTGCTACCTTTCTGACGGAGAAAATCTGTTCGCTGGACGTTTGTAGCCTACTGGGTTTTTTATTACCGAGCGGGATTTTGACGACAGAAGCATATGGGTCATGTTTATGTTCATGTCTCTATCATATATAACTTTTAAATATTTTAATCACATTAGTTACGGTTTTGAAAATATTTTCACTTTTGCTAGCAAGTTTGCTAGTAAGAAAGTTTGTAACACATTGAATTAAACTACATTTTGAAGTAGAAAGCCTATCTATCTATCTATCTATCTATCTATCTATCTATCTATCTATCTATCTCTATCTATCTATCTATCTATCTATCTATCAGTCTATCTAGTTTCTTTTATCAAAAGAGCACAACATAGAAGTGATTTTTAAATCAAAATTGTGTTAAATTTTAAATCATGTCTCTCAGGACTTTCTAATCAAAATGTTTCAGACAAAACTTTTTTCTATGGAATATTTTCCAAACTGATGATCATTTTAATCACTTTCCAGGATCCTGTTAAACTTTTGTAAAATCCCTTTAGATTTGTCTGAAAACATAAATTTCAATTGGAAAAATGCTTGTATTTCACAGACCATTACAAGTAAAACATTGAATTAAATGTTATATTTTGAAGTAGAAAAACTGAAATGTTTT